>NC_057416.1:12122483-12283886 GCF_019320065.1 Cervus canadensis
ATGGGTGTAATCACCCAACGTTTGCATCTCAGCATTTTCAGTTAGACATTGTCTTAATTTTAACTCTAAAACTTTTAGGTTTTTCAAACAACACATTTACTTCTTTTGGTCTTTTCATCTTTATTTTCATTTAAGAAAATAATTTTTTCTGAAGATATTTGGCTATGAAAAGTATCTTTATAATTTTTTCTAAAGATAATTGGCTATTAAAAGTATCTTTTAATAAAATTTTTTTTTTACTTTTTTCTAAACCTCCTTTACTCATAAAAAAAAAAACTAATTGAATTACGGTATGCCTGCATTAATGTCCATCTATCATTAGTTTCCCATTCATTGGATTTTCTCAAACTAAACATACTGGGTAACCAGCTCTGAGACCCAGAAGTAGATCATCCAAGCATTTCAAGCCCTGTATGCTCCTTTTCAAGCAGTATCTCTCATATTTAAAGTCACTGTTTTCTTGATTTCAGTGTCATTAGATTGGTTTCATCTGATCTGTATTTTACATATAAGGGAAGATAAGTGCATAGGCTTTTTTGTATTTAATTTTTTTTTGGAGTATAGTTGAGAAAGCAATAAAGAATCTGCCTCTTAGTGCAGAAGACACAGGAGACGTGGGTTCAATCCCTGGGTCAGGAAAATGCCCTGGAGGAGGAAATGACAGCCCACTCCAGTATTCTTGCCTGGAAAATCCAATGGACAGAAGAGCCTGGCGGGCTACAGTCCTTGATGTCGTAAGTCAGGACAACTGAACGACTGAGCACACAAACATCCATCATGTCACATATTCTAACTCTCCTGCATGCACGCTTCCTGATCATGGTCGTTGTTTCAGCCAGCCCTCCATCAAAGCCAGAGGGAAGGCTCCACTGAAAACCTCCACAGTTGATTTTGAGGATCCCCAAATTGCTCCAGTCACTAAATTTTTTTTCTGAATAAAAACTGCCAACATAACATACAATCACCTGCTGTTATTTTGGAATCAGTGCATTCTTTGTAAGATAAGGGAGTAGGCACCAACACCCTGCTTCCAGATGATGGATATGTGTGAAGATAAATAATGAAGAATTGCATTTTTATAGCAATTAAGTGCCATACCTGACAACCTCATGGCTACATGGAATTTTTAATAACTAAATGATACTAAATGAAATAATGTGTAATTAGAAAATTCTATTAAAATGTCACGAGCTGTTTACTTAACTCTACAGAGACAGTGCATATACTCAGACATTACTATCTTTTTTTTTTAATTCAAAGAATTCACAATATCAATGTGGAGGTCTTGAAATAGACACAGTTTGGTGATGCTCATTGTTTTTACAGGCTTGAGAGGTTAATATTACCCTCATGTGTGTGAGTATAGGGAAGTATTTGTGTTTTTCTGTGAGTAAGTGGTCAGAGCATTGCTGAGCCCCATTGAATTGGCATGTCATAGTGGTGACCCCTAAATCCTGAAGAGGTTTCAGACATGGGGAGGGGTCAGGAAAGAAAAAAACAGAGAGGAAGGGGAAGTGGAAGGAAATGAGCTATTTTCACAAAGTATAAATGGGAAAGTACTGGGAAAGTTAAAACAGGAAAATTGAAGAAAATTGGTGCCTGGCAGTAACTCTTCTACATGCTGTTGAGGGACTTCCCTGGAGGTCCAGTGGTTAAGATTTCACCTTCCAAAGCAGGGGATGTGGGTTCGATCCCCAGTCAGGGAGCTAAGACCCCACAAGCCTCGTGGCCAAAATACCAAACCATAAAACAGAAGCAATATTGTAACCTATTCAATAAAGACTTTAAAAAAATGATCTACATCAAAAAAAAAATCTTTTAAAAAATAATGTTGTTAAATGATTGAAGGAATGGGTAAGTGAATGAAGTTGAGGTTCACTGAGGGAAAATGTCAGCAGGGGAACCAGGACGTCTGCAATTTCAGGCCTTCTCGCCTCTGAAACAGGTGTCTCACCAGCTCCTGTTTGTCTTCTGCTCTTTCACTACCTAAGGTATAAAACTAAGGGAGACTGAATCTTGAAAAACAAAGTTGAAGGGAAATCTCGGAGATTATCGAATCCGTACCATTTCTCTAAGGAAAAGCACATGCAGACTGTCCTAATTAAGTTTAAATAAATAAATGGATGAAAGAATGACCTGGAGGACCAGGGTAGAAGGACACCCACAGTAGCATAAGCCTAACACTCAGGAAAATATTCATATGGAGTCCAATCTGTTAAGTTCAGTCCTGCTTACCATCTAGATCCTCTAAAACAGAGATTCTATACTCTGAACAGTGGTAATTCTTCATTTTCTTGGAGCCACTTCAAAACTGCCCTCTATGAAACCCCTCTGAAAATTGTGTTCTCTTTATTTTCAACCTCTTGGGTTGACTGGCATCTCAGTAAAATAAAATAAGCTTCACACAAACACACATCTTAGTTTTGCATTCTGTTACTTTATTTTGATTTAGGGACAAAATCATGTCCCTACCTCCCTTAATCCCTACAAGGTCTTATCTCTCTTATCTCTGGTCATTTGGAAACTGTAATTCAACCTATAGAAAGTCCTCGTGCTACGGTAGCCAGAATCTTATGGGCTGTTAGTGTTTATTAAAACCGATCAGGTTTCCTTAAAACAAGCCTCAATTTTTAAAACCAGTTAGTTATCACCTTACAGCAAGGCTGGTTCTTTTTTTTTCTTGACAGTTCAAAGTCTAACCAGCCCCTTCCTCGGTGCTGCAGAAAAGCTCTTTCTCTGAAATTTAGTCTTTAGGGCATCCATTGATTCACCGAGATCCTGGTTCAAGGTCAAAAGAAGTGCATAGGAAACCAAAGCCCTCCTTCTTCCCCCTTGCAGTTCTTGTAAATAAGCCCTTCCCATCCGTCCACCGTAAGCTGGGGGAGGCACAGGTGGGTCCACTGGTGCATTTCAGTTTTCATCACAGAAGAAGGGGACATGTCCTTGAAAATTGTTTTGCCTACTTTTCACCTGAGTTTAAGAAGGAAGACACTGGGAGAGGGGGAAGCAGTAGGGACTGGAGATGCTTTGATTTCCTTGGTGCACATGATACCTTTGTCTTTGCACTTCAATCCTATAAGCAGTAGCAATATTTTTACGGAACTTCTCATCTTCAATAAATTGTATAACAGTAATTAATTCTCACAGCATCCATTTGACTAAAGCATTATTATCCCTGAATTATAGAGGAGAAAACTGATTTGCCAAACCCCACAAAGAAAGTCAATGTCGGAGGAAGGATTACTGCTCAGGAGGGTCTAGAAGTCTAATCTCAGCTCCGAGATGCTTTTTTTATTTTTAATTTTTTTTCCTGTAGGAGCAGATGCAGTGGGGATTTATCAGGTAAATTCACCAAGGGTATGTGAACGTGGAAGGCAGCTCTGTCCTGGCTGTGTCTTTGTGACCATCTGACCAGTTTAAGCTGATTAGATGTAGTGAGTTTTCACAGAATCCTGTCAACAAAGATATAAAAATATGGGATGAATTATTACATGGTGAACATAACCAAAAATGTTGGTCTACCCATGGCCACGTAAATCCATTCAAGGTGTAGGCTTATTATTTATTGAATAGACTCATTGTTTTGCAAAGACTGGGCAGACTAAGATATTTAATTCACATTCTTTCCCATAATAACAATTCATTTATCTGTAGGCCATTAATCTCAGAATTCAACACTGTAATTCAGCCAAGAGTCAGGAAATTAGCAAAAGCAAAGTCCCAGCAGTCTAAAAATGTTTTCCCAAATTCCGTAACCCAAGAATGCCTTGTCGATGTGCGCTGCTCATTAAAAAACTCTGCAAAGTTGATTTGCCACAGGGCTAAGACGTGGTGATAACAGACTTGCACCAGATTCACAGGTAAAGAACCAGATAAAATGAGACTAGGGCAGAGCTGCTGAAGGGCAGCGCACAGAACTCCACGGCCGACCCCAGCAGCTCAAGGGCAGAAACGAGAACTTTTAACACACACATTGAAAGCTCAAAAATCTAGTCAGTCTCAGACCAATAGTCTCCTACACAAACAAGCCATTTAAACACTGTTTGTAGTAGTGTTGCCTGGATAATCCAATGGACAGAGACCTGGTTGGCAATAGATCATGGGGTCGCAAGAGTCAGAGACAACTTAGCGACTGAGCACTCATGCATGTAATCTTTCAGGACAACACTGCACGGTAACTACTTTAATGATGACTGTTACCATGGTAAACCTCAATGTTTGTTGGGTGAATATTTGTTGAACCCCTGGGACTGTGACAGTGAATAAGACAATAAACCTTGCTCTCATGGGGTTTGTAGTCTAGAGAGGAGAAAGGTCAGTATAGAAGAATGTGCACTATCACATGATTTCAGCCTGAGATAAGGGCTGGGGGTGAGATCGACAGAGAATGACTAGGGGGTGTCCTTTCAGATGCAGGGGTTGAAAGTGTCAGGTTTGTAGGTACTGTGATGAAGGGTGGGATGGAGCCAGCCATGCCACGAACCCGGGGGAGAGCATCCCGCACCTGGAGGGAGGCTCCCTGGGAGGTTTGTTCCCAAGCAGTGAGGAGGGGATGGGAAGAATGAATTCAGGGGCAGCAGTCAGCTCCCATGGGGACTGGAAAGGTTTTGAAGCTGGGGAGGGACCAGGTCTGATTTAAACTTGTAAAAAAGGATGAATTGTGAGCTGGGAGGGTTGAGGAGGGCCATGATCAGCTGAGAGAGGCAGTGACTTGAAGCAGGGTGGAGCTGGAGTTCAGTATCCTGATGAAAACAGAACAGTCTTTCTGACAATAAGAGCAGCTGAACTGAAGCAACCCCCCCCACCCCAAGCATGGAGCATGTGCCAGGACCCTGTCCCCTGTCCATCCCCCTGCACCCTGAGAGAGAGAGAAGCCCCACCATCATCATCCCATCGAGCAGTTCAGGGAGACGTAGCTGAGGGAGGTTCAGACTTCCACCCGGGGTCTCACTGCTAGTACATGATATAGCTGGGTCTTGGAGCAGAGCTGATTTGCTCCAGAGTTCACGTTTTTAGACATGATATAATTTTCAGAAAATGAGCATTTCCCATTTCCCAACTCCACCTGGCAGACTTTTTTGAAAATTAGACAATTTAGTCAGAGGAATTAGCCCCAAGAAGTCCAACCAGAGAGCACCATTCTTTACTCTTGTGAGGGAATCAATAACATGATACGGGTACAAGTCCTGGCTTTGTTTCTTTTAAATTGAATATCTTTATTCTCTTAAACATCTTCCAGGAGAGTGTTATTGATTGTACCGCATTTCAATAGTACATGTTGATTGTAAGGAGGAAAAAATGTGTACATTCTGTTAGAAGGCAGGTGCAAAACAATTAAAGAAAATTTGGGACAAAAGCACTCCAAGAGCTTGGCTTACCCCATTCAGACTCGAGGAGGAGGCCACATTCAACACAAGGCAATTTAAAGCAGTGAATAGCCTGTTTTCCAGTGACAAAGCGACTGTGTAAATTGAGAAATGTGAAGAAATGCCATTTCGGAAATTTGAGCTTTACAAAAATATTTTGGCTTAAATTTAATTAAGGAGCTTTGTAGTCTAAAGATGAAAGCATAAAAGTAGTTATCTTTCCAGGAAGGATGTTTCTCCTGTTAATGCTTTAAGGAAGAATAGCATCTTCTCAGGTATACATACAGGTGTTCTTTCCTTCAAAGATGGACCTGTTAGAGCAAGTGAAAAGGCAGCATGGTGGAAACAAGTTTATTGGAAACACCTGCCAGAGGCCAGAAGGAGAGAGAAGGACAATCTGAAGGGAAAAACTATATAGAAACAGGCCCCAAAGAAAGTAGAAAATGCTAACATAATAATGTTAGAAGCACGAGAAGAAATTTCTGGGGAAAGCTTGACTAAGAAAATGTTTTGAGTTGGTGGGTATGTAATTCACATAGCAACGCTTGGTGTCTATTTTTTCTTTAAATCTTTTTAATTGAAGTATCGTTGATTTACAGTATAGCGTTAGTTGCAAGCATACAGCAAATGATTCATTTATGCATATATGTGTACATTGTTGTTGTTTAGGTTCTAAATCGTGTCCAACTCTTTTGTGACTCCATGAACTGTAGCCCCCCAGACCCCTCTGTCCACAGGATTTCCCAGGCAAGGAGACTGGAGTGGGTTGCCATCTTCTCCTCCAGGGGAATCTTGGAGATTGAATCTCCAGTTCAGTCTTCCCGACCCAGGGATTGAACTCATGTTTCCTGCATTGGTAGGTGGATTCTTTACCACTGAGTCATCAGGGAAGCCCATATGTATACATACATACATACATATTATTTTTCAGATTCTGTTCCATTATAGGTTATTGCAAGGTATTGAATATAGTTCCTTGTGTTATATAAATAGGTCTTCGCTGTTTGTCTATTTTATATATAGTAGTGTGTATCTGTTAATCCCATACTGCCAATTTATCCCCCCTTCCCTCTTTGGGAACCATAAGATTGTTTTCTGTAAGTCTGTTTCTGTTTTATAAATACATAATTTCATGTGCATGATTTTTTTAGATTCCACATACAAAGGATATCATGATATTTGTCTTTCTCTGTCTGACTTCATTTACATCATTTCCTTAGTGTGATCATCTCTAGGTCCATCCATATTCCTACAAATAGCATTATTTCATTATTTTTTGAGGCTGAGTAATATTCCTTTGTGTGTGTCTGTGTGTGTGTGTGTGTGTGTATAGACACAGAGTTTGCTTCTATGTCGTAGCTGTTATAAATAGTGATGCTGTGAGCATTGAGGTGCATACATCTTTTTGAATTAGTGTTTTCCTCTTTCTGGATATATGCCCAGGAATGAGATTGCTGGATCATATGGTAACTCTATTTTTAGCATTTTATGGAACCTCCATACTGTTCTCCCTAGTGGCTGCACCAATTTATATTCCCATCAATTATGTGGGGGTAGTTCTCTTTTCTCCACAAATAACAGTATTTGTTACTTGCAAACTTTTTGATGATGGCCATTCTGACCGGTGAAAGCTGATACCTCATTGTAGTTTTGACTTTCATTTATCTAATAATTAGTGATGTTGAGTGTCTTTTCATATGCCTGTTAGCCATCTGTATAACCAACAGAAAATGTTTATTTAGATCTTCTGCCCATTTTCTGATTAGGTTGTTTATTGTTTTGATATTAAGTCAAACAAGCTCTTGGTGAATTTAGGAAATTAAGTCTGTTGGTCGCATCGTGTGCAATACTTTCTTGCAGTCTGTAGGTTGTCTTTTTGTTTATGGTTTCCTTTGTTCTGCAGAAGCTTATAGGTTTGACTGGGTCCCATTTGTTTATTTTTGCCTTCATTTCCGTTTCCTGGGGAGACTGACCTAAGAGAACATCACTATGATTTATGTCAGACAGTGTTTTGCCTCTGTTCTCTTCTAGAAGTTTTATGATGATGTGTCTTACATTGAAGCCTTTAAGCCATTTTGAGTTTATTTTTGTGTATTATGTGAGGATGTGTTCTAACTTCATTGATTTACATGCGCTGCCCAGCTTTCCGAGCACCCCTCGCTGAAGAAACTGTCTTTTTTTTCCGTTACACGTTCCTGCCTCCTTTGCTGAAAATTCGCCACAGGTGTGTGAAGACTTGGTTTGTAAGTTGTAGTCTACTTACTTTTATTCCATGTTATAAAGAAAGCATCTAGGGGTGAGGACCAGAGGCGTCATTTGCACCCAAGACCTCCTCAGAAAGGAGAAAGGAGTCAATCCTGAGAATCTAGAATCCCTATATGTACTGATCCCTAAAAACGAAGTGATATCGTCCATGATATCTAACCGAGAAGGCGATCTCAGCAGATGTGCCACCTTCAGTGCTGGTGACGTAGCGGTAAGGTGCAGAGAGGACCCGTTTGGGGAGAGAAAGAAGGCAAGCTAGGAGAATGAGTTTGACTGGGGTCCTTTATTCTCCTCTTACCCCCCAGGTCACTTAAGGCAGGCCTGCTTAACTGGAGCATTTTGTGCATGGAACTGTTGATTTTGAAATGTAAATCGACTTTGATCCATAGAGGCAACATATTTTTGACCTTGTACTTGGGTTCTGAAACTTTCAAAACAATGATTGCTTTTAGAGGACATGTACTCTGCAAGCTATCTTGAGATTAAAGGACTATTTCGGAGTTGAAGTCAAGTGGTCCATTACTGAAGTGTTCTTTGTTTTCTGTTTATTTGACTGTTGATTAGTTGGGTTGGTTGATTAGTTGCTTTCCATTGTTGCCATGCATAATGGCAGAGTTCCCCTGGGTGCCAGCTGCCTGGAACCTGCTGTGAGGGGACAGAGACTGCACTGGCTATATTGTAATTGCATCCCCACCCAAGGTCTATGGGACTATTACCAGACTTTCAACATCACGCATGTTTTCATTCACAGATTTTGACTGCCCGTCAACAGGATAGCAAAATGTTCTAAACCCCTAGAAATAAAGTAGCAATAAGGTTCTTGTTCCCATGAAACTTAAATTTCATGCATGTAATAAAGAGGTGAACAGATAAGAGGACAAGATAATTTAAAGCTATTTTTGAAAAGGTGATATGTGTTAGAGTAATAAGGAAGCTGCTTAAATTGGTTGGCCAAGCAAAGTCTCTCTGAGGAGGTGGGTGTGTACAGAGGCCAGAATAACAAGAAGTCTCCAGCCATGCAGGAGTTTTTTGGGAGGGAACCAAGGGGCTTCCCAGGTGACCCAGTAGTAAAGAATCCAACTGCCAGTGCAGGAGACTTAGTTTCGATCGCTGGGTCAAGAAGATCCCTTGAAATAGAAAACAGCAAACCACTCCAGTATTCTTGCTTGGAGAATTCCATGGACAGAGGAGCCTGGCAGGCTACAGTCCATGGGGTCGCAAAGAGTCGGACACGACCAAGCACGCACAGAAGCATGCTGCATGCTTCCAGACAGAGTGCACAGACCCCAAGAGAGAACGTCTTTGTTGAGCTCCTGGAACAGAAAGGCCCCTGTCATCAGCTGGACACATCCTTTCCTGTTTAAGCCCAGGACATGAGGCTGGTTTGCCCTTTATGGTCAAAACCAGATGCACTTCACTGACCTTTTATCAAGTCAAAAGAGCTGCATTCAGGTAAACTTAAATACTTATCAGGTAACCATATGTGACTTCTTGTTTTAGTGTTTAAAAGGGTAGAGCATTCTTCGGGGTATCTGCCCCTCCAGCACTCTCTAAGATAAACATTTGTGATAAGTGTGTTTTAAAAGAGCATGAGGTTTTGAAAGTCCTTTCACCAGGACAGGACAGGCCATGTCTCAATTGTTTAAATGCCAAGAATCAGTAAATATTATTATAAATATTTTTTCAATAAAATCATCAAAGGTATTTTCCCACAAAAGTGAGTTAACCATTGCCATCTTTTTAAACACTGCTGTCCAATTCTTTTAAATAATGGATAGCATTTAACTACGTTATTACTTGAAAATAGCTTCAGTGAAAACTGTCAGCTAAATTTTCTTAGGTTATCTGACATTCCACTGTTTCTCTTATTATTTTTTGAAGTGACTATTTATTATTGCGGTCAATATGTACGTATAGACCTTACCACTTGGTAAATTTTGATCACTCTCTGCTATGTCTAATATCTCCTAAATACAATGAAATGAATGAAATTCTGTGTTGTTTACAGCACCACCTTATTAAACAGAAAGAGTTGTGTTCATTTCATTTTCGTTATTATGAAGAATAATCTGGAAGGAGCAAGAAATGCTTATCACAGATGCACTTAGTGGTAGCCTTTTATGTCTATGTCTAAACAAAATGACCTGACTTGAAAATAAAATGGAAATATTAAAACATGGCTTTTCTGTGAGGTCAGATGCTATCACTTGGGAATTTTTAAAGAGAAAGCATAAACCAGGCAATAATAGATTTAGGATTTCTGCAATGTGGTCAGAATAAGATTGAATTTGGTGGAATAAGTTTATGTTGAATATTCAGAGCAAGATTAGATAGCAATGTTAACCAAATCCACAGATTTTCCTGGGGTGAAAATATCTCATTTCAGAGAAACCTTATGTTAGGCAAGTATGTTCTTAGAGGTAGAGAGGGTTTTTTTGTTGTTGTTTTTTCTTCTTTAATTTTTTTTTTTGTTGTTGTTTTCTTTTCCATCTGTCGCAGGGAAATGGGGTATTTTTGAGCACTCTTTAATATGACAACTGTTAAAAAGCAAAATTACACATTACATTTTGGGTTGTGGGTGGCTTAAAGGTAGACAGAATAATAAACTCCCTGTTCAGGAAAAAGGAGTGTTGTTGTTATTGTTTATTTTTATAGCTTCTCTTTACTCATAATAGTACAGACCCTTTTGGCTGAGTCACCTAGCTAGATGTGTCCTGGGGGACAAAGGAGTTCTCAAAACAGTAGGACGTTGCCTTATGAAGGGAGGACAGCATAGGATAAAGGCCCAGTTTTATAACACGGCCAACCACTGAAGGGAACACTTGATCCAGTTGCCAGTAAAATCACTATTGTTTTCTTTCTTTTACCAAGTGGCTCAGCTCTATCAATAAATGCTACTCAGCAGGCCATTTTAAATTCTAGGCACCTGAGGAAATTTCTCGACGAAGCCCTCTCTTTAAACAGTAGTGCAAAATTACTTAAATGACGTGTACACCGGCGGGAGAGGACATGCAGGTAGCCGGCCGGACCCCGTCTGCCTCCGCCCCTGTTACCGTGTCTCCCCTCCGCCTGGCCATCTCGTTCATTCTCTTTTGCCACTGATGTGTTTTCCACGCAGACCAGAACTGAAGGATAATTAATCGCCCATGAGAAACTCGTACGGGCCGGGTGACTGTGCAACTTAACCTTTTGAGTTTCTGTTTCTTCGTTGGTAACATGGGGATCCTGCTAAGAAGCATCTCTTGGGGTTGCGGTGTAAACGTTAGCTCTTGTTAAGATGAGGATATCGGAAAAGCTGATGAAGCTAGGGGCCTAATTCTGCCGCCGGATGGATTATTCCGCAACCCCCGCCGGTGCACGAGGCCCCTAGCGTGCAAAAAAAGACGGAGACAGGTATAAGCTGCGTCCCTCTGTGACATTTCATGATTTGATTAATTTAATGCAACAAGCTCGTTCAGCAGACCTGGCATGTCATCAACAGGGATGAAACTGTAGAGCATTGACTGCAGCCTGGACTGGCGTAGGTTTGGGGGATGAAATGAGATTGAAGACAAACCCCTGTATCATGCCCTGGGTGCTCTGCGTTTTGTGCTGAAACGCAGCACTGTTGGGAAGCACCCCGGGGATGGGGTGGGGGGCTGCGAACAAGCCCCAAGGTCACCAAGTACAGAGGACTGGGCTTGAAGAAGGGACATCGCATGGGGGCTGGAAGGTGTGGGAGGGGGGCGATGCTCGGATCTCACACAAGGCCTCAGAACAGGAGAGCATCACTCTCCGCATTGCACAGACCAACAATTTAGAGATGCGTAGCTGAGCTAAGAAAACCCACATCAGTAACTAAAATTACTGCCTTGTCTTTAAGGATCTACAGTTTACTTATTTGCTTCAGTTCTTTCATCAGAGCCACATCTTTGTTTTGGGGGGAGTTGTTTTTTTCTGGGTTGAACATAACAGATTATACATATATGTGTGTATATACATAGATACATAGATGTAGTAAGAGAAGGAGAATGTTATTGCTTGTAAACATGAGAGTTGAGATTATTATTAGTATCATCTTCAGGGTGAAATATGTATCAGGCCTCTTCATACCCTAGAAATGCAATGAAACACATTATATATTTTGATGACTTTGCTTGTTTCCCTACATGCAATGCAGGATGTTGTGCCATGAGACTGGATAAATGAATAAGCCATCATTGAAGACTTGCTTCAAAAAACCAGCTGTCTTTAGACAGATACTCGTGTTTACGTAAATATTAAATACACAGAAGAGAAGGAGAGCGGAGAACAAGGATGTATGTAATGTTTATGAGCCATTTACACAGTCTCTGTTTGCTTTCTTTATTTTGCGCTTCTTTATTCTCTTTGAGATGCTTCTGTTCTTCCGTAGTTCTCTAAGTGTGATTTCTGCCCATCACGGATCCTCTGAGCCATCATTTTACCCACATGCTTTATAATTGTTTGCTGGGAACACATCTTCGGCTGGAGCCCACGCACTCCAGTCTGCCTGCAGTGTCCCTGTGGAATGCTTTCCCTCTGCTGGGCCCTACGGGTGTCGTATCTGTTTTTATTTAATCTCCCAGCCCACATTCACAAGGTTGAAATAATGTCACCTTGACCCCCGCGTATGGCAGAAACCTCAGGTTCTGCCCTCTTCCAAGAACTGAGACCTGAGCACCTCTATGCCCAGACCAAGGACCCATGGGCAGAATTTTTCCTAGTCATTTTCCTAGTCAATTAATTTTATACATTCATATTTTGTATATTAGTATTATGCCATACTAATATATAAAATATTATGTCATACTAATACATAAAGTATACATTTATGTATTCTAAAATGTATTGGAAACAATGTAAAACAGGTGAGTGTGCATAGTCTCTCAGCTGTGTCCAACTCTGCGACCCCCATCGACTCCAGGCTCCTCTGTCCATAGGATTTTCCAGGCAAGAATACTGGAGTGGGTTGCCATTTCCTCCTCCAGGGGATCTTCCTGACTCAGAGACTGAACCCACGTCTCCTGCATTGCAGTGGATTCTTTACCCATTGAGCCACCAGGGAAGCCCCAAAGAGATGAGAATGGAGAGGATTTCCTTCATGAGAGTGAAAGCCCTTCCTCTTTACCCAGTAACTTCTAAGGCACCTCCCAGAAATCCTCCAGGGAACCCAAGGAGCAGAGTTTATGAACCACTAGACCAGATACCAGAGAAGGCAATGGCAGCCCACTCCAGTACTCTTGCCTGGAAAATCCCATGGGCAGAGGAGCCTGGTGGGCTGCAGTCCATGAGGTTGCTAAGAGTCGGACACGACTGAGCGACTTCACTTTCACTTTTCACTTTCATGCATTGGAGAAGGAAATGGCACCCCACTCCAGTGCTCTTGCCTGGAGAATCTCAGGGACGGGGGAGCCTGGTGGGCTGCCGTCTATGGGGTCGCACAGAGTCGGACACGACTGAAGCGACTTAGCAGCAGCAGCAGCAGGCCAGACACCTCTTTTGTGTCTAAACTTAGATGGTTCTGGGAGAAAGTAGGCATCACCATCTGATGGTTGCCAGCTGCTCATCTCTCTTGGGTAATTTCTCCCATATACTCTTCCTGTTCCTTTTTAATAAAGTGAAAAAACTCATTGAGTGTGAGATTGCCTCTGAGTCTCTTTGTATCTTTAAGTTACAAAACTCTCATTTATTTCTTTAATAGGGACCATCTTAGGCAAATTGGCACATATGGTCACCCTGTCTTTAATGATTAAGTGGGACAGTTTTGGTAGGGTTTCTTGCAATTTAGAAATATTTAATACTATAATAAGATGCATTTTGTTACCATTTATCTATGTAATTGTCATCTTAATAACAGATATATTTAGAGATATTCCCATAAATTGCACGTGAACAAAAATAAGACTTCATTTTTTTTCCCCAAAGATCTTACAATTATAAACTCCTTTAATATTAGATTGAATGTAGCCCAACATTAAAGGGAAAAAATATTATTAGATTCTCCTTTCACCTTAAAATATTTTCCTACACAGATACAGATTCTAGCATATGTAATTATAAGTCTGACGTGCCAAATTTCCAAAATGCTATAATAATATATTGTCACTGGAAATTAATTATTATTAGGAATACATTCATTATTATTCAGCAACCAAGTTTTTATTATTTCCAGCTCTTAAAAATTTGACACAAAATATGACTTTTAAAGCAACATGTATAAAATGCTCCAAATAATTTGGATATCTGTAGACTGGGATAAGAAGTTGAGAGGTCTTCAATGCAGCATCCTTCCAATGGGCATGTCCATTCCTGAACTGTTTAGGGGAGAGATGCATTTTCAAGGTTGCTGCTAAGTTATTTCAAGCAGAGTCCTTAGGTTTTGTTGTTGTTTTTTTTTTAATTTGAGTTTAATACAAACTACATCATATCACTGAATCTTTTAAGATCTGCCAGGCTCCTCTGTCCATGGAATTTTCCAGGCAAGAATACTGGACTGGGTTGCCATTTCCTACTCCAGGATTTGTATTTTTATATTGAGTTGTCTGACTTCTCCATTATATTAGTATGTTCTTTGTCTTCCTGTGCTGTAATAAAAGGCAAAGATAAAATTTTCATTATCCTTCTTTTCTGAGGTTTGCATTCTTTTTTCCAAGAGTAGTTTCAGTGTGTTAATAGCATGTAAATATGACAATCGAAAGTGCTTATCTGTCATCAGGAAGTGAAAGTAGGTGTGGAGTACCAATGTTCCTTTCTTTGTCTGCAACCTGAAATTTTTGTCATGAAACTATAAAAGAAGCTGGGTGAAAATTCATAGTCAAATATCTCCTAGCATATTACCCCGGTAATATGTTTCATGAACTATTATTTTAAACAAAGAATACAGTAGAATTGCTTCCACTTTGACAGTCTGCTGACAGTTTATAACAATGAAGATGCTGTCTGGTATTTAGATATATGAGAAACTGGTAGGTTTCCCATTTTGATAGGTTTGGATATTGTGTTTTAAGAAATTAAATAGCAACAGCAAATCTTCTTTTTATTTTTTAAAGTTTATTTTTAATTGCATAGTAATTATACATATCCATTCTTATAAAAAATAAATAATGTAAATTAATCACATTATTTGATCTGCACTTTTAATTGAGTTTTAATTTTATTTTAATGCACTATATATTAAGTTGAATGGATTTAAGGTGGTGATTAATAAAGGGGGAGCTTTTTCCCCATGTCATACATACCTTATTCTGTTGCAGTTATTTGTCATTGTTATGTTGTTATGAATGACCTAATTTTACTCGTTCTTTGTTGTCTCAAGCCAGATGACATGAAAACAGTCGAGGCTGTACTGTATGAACATATTTTTTGAATTAATTTAGATGTCGTTGGCCTTTATCAAATCATCCTTGATTCTCAATAGACTTTGCAGGATAAAGATATATATGTAAACATTTCGGGTTTGCTTCCAAAATGAAGGATTAGAACTAATCTGGAGATGTTCCTTCTAATTTACAGATGCTTTGGAATAAGAAATTTCCTTAGCCAATTTGGATTTTCCAAAATGTACAAGATTGAAGAAAAGCAAATGAATGCTTTGATGCTGAGGTACAGGGGGTAAAATGAAAGACTGAGATTTGCTCTGAAATAATTCAAAAAATGGGAAAATAATTTTTGAACATAGGTGATGGTTAAATGGTTATTGTCCTGTTTTTTCCTGTTTGTGAGTATGTTTGAAACTTCTCACAATAAAAAAGAAAACAGGAGTTATTTTCAAGCAATATAAGAAGTAGTAACTCAGAGACTTCTTTGAACACAGGTCTTTTGACAGAGTTGGTGACACTGCAGCCTTGATGAGCCATCTGCCTTACCTCAACATTACTTTGTAATAGTACTTTTTTTCTGCCTAAGGAAGAGTTTATTATAAGACTTTTACCCTTTAAAAACTTTAAACATGTTTCCTTTTTATAAAGATTGAATTTATAAGACATGAGAGTTTAATTAAAGTGAAAAACAAAATTGAACACTGAAGATTAGAGATTTATTTCAGGGTTACAAACACATGCCTCTCTCCTGGCTGGTATCACTTTCAGATAAAAATGAATGAATGAAATTTGAGTATTGCCAGCTTGCTGCTCTTCTCCATGATTCTAAGTTGATGACTCTAAGTTTGTAAGGTTTTCCAGATGACCCCAGAGGGGCATATTCACAGATGTTGATCTCTCATAAACAGTTTATGATGGTTTGGATTTTTTTAAAAATATGTGTTATATGTAAAATACCATTAAAAGTCCAGGCAGCCTGGTATCGTATACATGTTTGTGAATTTATATTGGTCAACATCACCATAAAACAGTATGCTAGGTTGTTTCAAGTGTCTTGAAGTAAAATGAAGGGGCAAACACTGAACCTGTGTTTACTACTGTGAAAGAAATCTGACACCCCACTGCATCCTTATTATTTTTCATACCCTAAGCTAAACAGACTAACGGCTGTTAAGAAGCTGTCAGGGGAAGCGTGTCAAACACTAGGTGGATCATGCAATCAGACTGGTGTCGGGTTGGAAAAGCCAGTAGTTGGAAAGAGAAAAAAAAGTGACCTTGTACTCTCAACATTGTCTTTACTCTGAGTAGAGCAGATGAGATTGTGAATTATTCAGAGCACTGAAAGCTTATAATTGTTAGCAGTGGTGGCGGCAATAGAGGAGAGAGACGAGACTGTTTTAGTCCAAATGTCTGATTCTATTAAACATCAAAGGAGTCTTTCCTTAAAACCATCTTTGGGAATTTGGTTGGCATGGACCCCATGAAGAATTCCTTCCCCTGTTTGATAGGTTTTTGGGAATCTGGGTCAAAGAAGCACAAGTTAATATTTAGCGTAGATTTTTGGAAATACAGAGTAAAAGAACAAAGACACTCTAGGGAGAGGATTTGCTGTTTCAGCAGGTAACTGTCTAAGGAGCCAGTCCCCACGTGACAGAGCAGAACCTCTGAACTCCGAGGGGGTTGCACATTTTATGTAAATGATCTTATCTTATTAATAACAGGTTGAATAAGATTTTAGAGCTGAAAGAAAGTGTTCACCACCTAGTTATTAATTGCAATTTTTAAAATGAGATTTGTAAGATAATAGTCATTTTACGTTTCTAGCAATTTCAGATAAAAACTGGTTTGCCTTTGTCAGATTTATTCATGTACCTAGAATGTGGAGTGGTACCTTTATTGAAAACGAGTTATAATATTTAGTTCTGATTTTATTTTAAAGTTTGCCATGGATTTTTAACTTTATGAGCTTAAATTGTATTTTTTAGGAGTTATTTTATAGTGCGTTTTGGATTTTTCTCTCCAAACTGAAAAATATTTATATTTTTCTCTTGAAAAGTCATAATAATATTGATGGCATTTTGAAATTTCCATGACATGTTTAAGGAACTGTGTGATGCCTGTGTATGGAATTAAAATTTAACATCAGAATTACTTTTAAATGTCAAACTTGAAGAAAGACATTTTAATAATATTTACTGGATATTATAAAATGTCATTTTTTTCTATTTTAATGCTTTTTATAAAGATTGACTTATAATGTCAAAAATAATTTTACATATGAAATAAATGGCTAAAATATTTATGCATTGCCTCAGTACTGCCAAAACAACTATCACTTGGCTTGGTCCTGAATCTTATATGTCTACCAATAGTAATCAGAATAAGCATTTAAATAAACCATATGATGCCCCTATGTTCTAAATTCTCTTCTAAATTTAGAATTGCGTGTTTTTTGGTACAGAGACTATTTTAAACTATGTGTCTTTCTTTCTAGAGAGTCCTTTTATTGGGATAAATGGAAGAGGTTGAAAATGACAGTGTTTCATTGTAGAAAAACAGATCAAACCTTCCCTTACAAAATAATCTTGATCACTGTTTTCATCCATTTTGATGATAGTTTCCCCCTCATTCTCTGGATTCACCAGGTACTTGTCATCATTTTATATATCAGATTCCAACAAGGTTGAGTTTCAAACTAAGGTTACCACTTGTTTGTGCTAAAGAAAACCCTCTAACCAAGTGGGGAAAAAGTCTTCTCTGAATCCACTGAACCGTATAATTTAGACCATTTTTATATCAGACAGAAAATATAATCGGGGGTTGTAAAGAGTTTTCTGAGGAAATAGTTTTTGAACTTTACACTTAGCAGATCCAAATAGGACTCCCAGTCTTTAAATAACTTCCATAGATTTGAATATAGTGACTTATTTTTTCCTCCAGTTTTATTGAGACATAACTGACAGCACTGTATAAGTTTCAGGTGTACAACAGAATGCTCTGACTTACGGACGTCATGAAGTGAGCTAGAGGACAGGAGGAGGGAGAAGTGGATGAATGCAGTCCAAAGGTGCAGAGTTCCAGTTATGAGATAAATAAGTGCTGGGGATGTAATGACAATATGGTAAATATAATCAACACTGCTGGATGTTATATATGAAAGTTCTTAAGAGAGTACATCCTGAGTTCTCATCACAAAGAAAAATTTTTTATTTCTTTAATTTTGTATCTATATGAGATGAAGGATGTTTACTAAATTATTGCTAAATATAACTTATTTTTTAATGAAAGAGATACTCAGGAAATGATAGGTATTTTTCTCATCTTAAACCTCAGGTTCCTAATTTGTCAACCGTTGCTGCAACATATATTAATATATATTTAATTTGGGGGCTTCTAAAGAATTACAGTCACACTGTTACTTCCATATCAGGGATTCGTTTTGGGTCCGTAGTTTCTATTTCTCCAATACAGTTGTATCTCTCCCTTATATTTTAAATACAGGTTTTGAGTTAAGCATATATATTGTTTGATTGTTAACTAGAGGAAAATTAATTCTACCTAGGTTATTTGTTGTTGTTCAATCAATAAATTGTCCATGGACGCAATTTGTCACCCCATGGATGGCAGCACCCCAGGCCCCTTTGTCCTCCACTATCCCCCAGAGTGTGCTCAAATTCATGTCCTTGGAGTCGGTGATGCTATCTAAGCATCTCATCCTCTTCCACCCCCTTCTCCTCCTGCCTTCAGTCTTTCCCAGCATCAGGGTCTTTTCCAATGAGTCAGTTCTTCGCATCAGGGGGCCACAGTATTGGAGCTTCAGCTTCAGCTGAATATTCAGGGTTGATTTCCTGTAGGATTGACTGGTCCGATCTCCTTGCAGTCCAAGGGACTCTCAAGAGTCTTCTCCAGTGCCACAGCTTAGAAGCATCAATTAACCTAGGTTAACACGTGTTTGTAAATATTTGCGAAGTTTGGTGAGCTTGTGTATTCATGATAGAAATGGGCTCAAGGAATTAATCTTTGTATCAACTTTCACCATAATTTTTCTGTGTATGTTTCTTATTTAGTTGGTATATTTTTGTTTTGCAAAGACATAAATGTTCAGCACTTATATTCCATGTATATTTATTGAGGATCTGCACTGTGCCTGGTACACTGGAGTACCTGAGTGACAATTTAAGACCAGGTTCTTAAAAGTTATCAGCTACGTTTTAAAGCAACATATGATTACAGGGAGATGTGTTACAGAATGCACATACTCCGCGTGATTGAGAAGGAATGAATCATGTTAAGCCAAAGCAGCTGGGAAAGGCTGCCTTAAGAGAAGCAGCAGGCCTGTTTTTAGAGAAAGGGAAAGTTCAGATGAAGACCAGTGACACGCGCAGCCTGGGCATAACGTGGAATTGGAAGGGACGTGAACGCGGACCCGCCAGGGAAGCTCCACCTCTCTTCTCAGAGAAGATGATGTTCTCAGGCCAAGGCTGGGCCACAGCCACGCACCATTTTTTTTTTTTTTTTTTAAGGGCTTTTCAGTACCAAATTGCAGAGGTTAAAATTTAGTAAATTCTCCTTTGCTCTCTTGAGTTTTTCTGAAATGGGTGAAATTCCTTATCTTCTTGGAGGGGTTTTGGTTTTTCTCTTGCTAAGAGCAGCCGACAGTTGACGGTCTCCCTGAGGCAGGAGACTTCCCAGGCTTTGCTAGCCAGTACCCCCCACCCCCCCACCCCCCCCGCCGCCCCCAGCCTGGTCCTCTGATATGGGCGATCCATCTGCCTTCAGGTGCTCACCCAGACCCCGTCTCAGCTCTTCTGATTGGCAGGTGGCCTCAGCATCCCCTCTTTTAGGGATCCTTGAACTGAAGGGCAGGTGTCTTTCCTCAAAGCTAGTCACGTGTTTGGGCTTCCCAGGTGGCTCAATGGTAAAGAGTCCACCTGCCAGTGCAAGAGATGCAAGAGACGCCAGTTTGATCCCTGGATCGGGAAGAACCCCTGGAGTAGGAAGTGGCAAGCCACTCTATATTCTCACCTGGAGAATCCCATGGACAGAGGAGCCTGGCAAGCTACAGTCCATAGCATCACAAAAGAGATGGATTTGACTTGAGCGCACATGCAAATCATGTGTGTATCTCCCTGCATTGATCGTGAACTAAACAGGAACAAGGGTGTCTTATTCATCTATGGACTCTCAGATCCAAGGATTCTTGTTGAATGAATGAATGAGCAACTAGCTGTTGCTTTCCAGAGCAGCTCCAGAAACCTGGCTGCAGCAGCGGAGCTGGATTTCTGAATCCTGAAATGTAGGGCAGATGCTTTAATATTCACACCCTTGGGACAACTCAGCCATTCACTTTGTCTTTAAAATTCCCAGAACCACTACTAGAAGCAATATTATATCATGTAGTGTACTGAAAGTTACTCAGTCGTGTCCGACTCTTTGTGACCTCATGGACTATACAGTCCATGGAATTTTCCAGGCCAGAATACTGAAGTGGATAGCCTTCATGAGTCCAAACTAAAATTAGAAACAAAATTTTTTTTCTAGTTTTAAATCCAGAAAAGCCTTTTAAAGAGGAGTCTGCCTTCACAGGAGCTTTGACTGGTCAGTAAGCATTATCAAGGTGAATTATATATTTATACATGTAATCAAGATGAGTCCATGAGCATGTGGATGCGCTCTTCACACACACTGCCTCCCTCTCTGATAGTCTCCCACTGGGTGAACACGAGTAGGTATGTCCTAAACACCACTTGCCCCCATCTCCAGCTGATTTTACAGAACCTTCCAGTAGAGGGACTCCAAAGAGAACTCTGAGGCCAGGGGACAAAGCCTGAGCGAGCCTGGTTGTATTGGGAGATCAAGGCCCAAGGTGCCTTTGAGACTTGGCCACATCATCACTTCCCTCACCCTGTGTTCCTGTCGGGGAAAGCAGCCCCAGGGTGTGTGTGTAACCTGCCCCAGGTCACACAGCTACTTAATTGCCCAAATCATTATTGAAAACGGGGCCACTCTTGACTTGAGAGCTTAGATCCTTCCCTCATGGCGGGGTCTTCCCTGGAGACGTGATGAATGAACACAGACCTGGCCACCCAGGAGGAGGGCATAGGACACGGAGACGGCGCCGCACGCAGAGGTAACCCGAGTGGCCGTGTTCACGTGGCAGATTCTCGCCAGGCTCCTTTTAGTCCCAAACTCAACTGTTATACGAGGCTCAGAAGACGAGAGGAGACTCTAAATTTATTCCGTGAGTCACATTTACATTATTCTTCCCTAGAATGATTTTCTTAGGAGTCTTATTAAAACTTGGACGTCTCAGATAAGGGCCCATGAAAAAAAAATTTTTCCCCAAACATTTTTTCTGCTCTTTTCCTTTTTCAGCCCATGAAAAAGCTGTTTTTGCCATCTGAGTGCCTTCTGTTGTTTATGGAACAAACTACAATGCTAAAGAACAATTTGGCCCTGTTCAGTTTCTTTTAATGAGAAAAATATGAGGCTATAAAAATTTTTTATAGGAATAAAGGCTATTAGAAAGAGAGGGGGGTCATATTGATACCTGCAACTAAGCTGATCGAAAAACAAAACCAAAACCACTTCCAAGAGGCGCAGGGGTTCAGCTTGGTTTTGTAGAAGCCTTCTGTCTGTCCATAGCATTCCATTCTTAGATGCGTTAGGGAATATTTTCTATGTAAAATTCACCTTTAAAAAATGAAAAGTGCACATCTTGGTAACAGAACCACGTGTCCCACGGAGCTACATTTTGGTCCCTCCAGATCCAGCCAAGTAGTGGAGATGTTTTCCTAAAATATTTTTTTGTTATATTTTTCCAGTGTTAGAAAATGTTAGTGTTCTGTGGCTATTATCCGTATTGTTAGAAAAGGATTGTATCTACATCAGCCACCGATTCAAATAGACATGTTTCTGTCACAGCGCCTTGGAGATCACAGATCTGCTCAGCCCTGTGGGTAACTGCTTCGGGCTTTGATCCTTTCTCCCTTTCTCTGTCTCCAAAAATAGATATTGAGCATGTGCTCTGAGCTAGGTGTGGGGGATGAACTGCACAGGTGATTTGCTCTCTGCCCTTAAAGAGCCGACAGTGAACCTGAGGATACAGATGAAGAAAGGATGGCTTGCCTGCACTCAAGCCGCACACGCTAAGAGCGCTTGTTGCAGGCCCAGAAGGGCTCGGGGGTATTGCTCTCAAGTTTCCCAAAGAAGGGCCGCTGAAGCCCCTAGCTCAGCGATAACTAAGAAGAGGCAACTCTGGGGAGCGGTGAGACCATGTTCCATTCTGGGGCCTATGGGTTCCTTAGAACTTGAGTAATTTTCTTAGCATCTCGTCACAAGCAGAGTCCATGGTCAGGACGTAAACTGGGTTTGTTAACCACTGGACTCTGCTTCTTCATGGCCATCTTTGAGGGGATCAGTCCTAGGGGATCCGGCAGCAACCTCTGGCCAAGCCAGACTTGGTAAACAGTGGCAGCGGTGAGGAGAGTGGGCCATGTGTCAGGGTGCGTGTGGCTGTGGGAGCCGGGTGGGTGAAAGGTCTCTTCCACCCGAGGACATTTGGAGACTGTGGTTTGGGACCCAAAGAGGGGTGAAAATTCACCTCCCTTTTCCTCTTTCTCTTCTGCCTACTCTTTTTTTTCCTTTCTTGAGATCTGAAAGTTGGCCAGACCCAATCAGTTCCAACTGGGGCAAGGTTTTCAGCCTTTGAATGTATCCTGATGACTTTATTAAGCACGGGGCAAGAATGGGGGTGATTTGCAGTGGCGTTTCTGGTGCCCTAAGACTCCAGACAAAGCGGAAGAGGAGCCACAGGTTGCCTTTGGCAGCCTCGCCCCTCCCCTCCTGCACTCCCTCACCCCGGTAACCCACTGCGCTCCCTTCGCCTTAGAGTCCTTCAGAGGCCTCCACCCCCGTCCCTTCCAAAAGTCTCCTCCCTTTGGCCCACCTCAATCAAAATTCTCTTTCCCTGAGCCCTCAATTAATTAGATCTGATTATCTAATTAAACTAATTCACACAGAGGTATGAATGAGGCTTAACCCTCCTGGGGGCATTTGCATTTTAAAAGAAGAGCTTCTTAACCCAAATGCCTCTGACAATTAGTGGAAGACATGGGGAGATATTTGGGAGGCTTGGGGTTGTCCTGGGCTCCCTGCTTTCTGGGCCCTCGGTGTCCTGGGTTAACTCAGGATTCCCTCCACCAAGGAGTTCAAAGATTGGGAGGCAGCATTTCATACACCCACCCTGTGTGTACCACCCTCTCTGCCTTTGACAGGTGGCGAAGTTTAAAAAAATGTCATCACTTAAGAAGAGGGTTTCTACTAATACTATAATGCTTGAGTCCTGGTTGTGAAGTGCTTTCTCTTCTTAGGACCAACCTTTGACTCCTGAAGCAGAGGTCTAAGGATGTTGTTGTTCAGTGACCAAGTCATGTCCAATTCTTCTAGACCCCATGGACTGCAGCACGCCAGGTTTCGTTGTCCTCCACCATCTCACAGAGTTTGCTCAAGCTCATGTCCATTGAGTCAGTGATGCCATCCAACCACCTCATCCTCTGTCATCCCCTTCTCCTCCCACCTTCAATCTTTCCCAGCATCGGGGTCTTTTCCAATGAGTCAGTTCTTTGCATTAGCTGGCCAAAGTATTGGAGCTTCAGCTTCAGCATCAGTCCTTCCAATGAATATTCAGGGTTGATTTCCTTTAGGATTGACTGGTTTGATCTCCTTGCAGTTCAAGGGACTCTCAAGAGTCTTCTCCAACACCACAGTTCAAAAGGTCTAAGGATTTCTAGAGGCAAAATAAGATTTCTAGACAGCACCGCCCCCCCTCCCCCCGCCCCCAACCACAGACACATGCGCAGCAGCCACCGTGGTCATCCTGAAACAGTCAAAACCAGTTCACTCTGATGTTTTTCCCCTAATTTTAAATCCAGGAACAGATTCTGCTTTCTCAAATGGGAGAGAGAGAAGCATTTGTGTTCTAGCTCTGAATTGACATGATGAGGCTGAAGTTGACTGGAACAGAAGGGACTCTGGGTTAGAAGCAACTTTGAAAGTCCCCTCGGTCGTATCTGACTGTGCCCTTCTCTGTAAAGAGATATAAAGGCCATTTTGTTTTCTAATGCCCTCGAGCTTAAATGACGGAGTGCATTCCAGCAAGATCCAAATTACAAAAATGCTCTGGGAGTCCAACCCCAAAGCCATATGACTGACCACTGGCCTTCTTTGTCCAGAACTGCCAAATGCTGTGATCACTTCCCAGAAAACATTGGATTCCCATGTATAGATGCAACCTTAAAATTGTATGGCCTGGTCTTTTTTTTGAAGATACAACTCAGCATTCCTGAAAATAAGAATATGGACAAACATAATTTATATGCTCATTATTGATCATTTTGCTCAAGATCTCTTCTTGAGGCAACACTTATTTTTGCTGTGATTTTCCTATGCTTCTTCATACTTTTGCCTCTTTTCTTGTCTTTGAATGTATTTAAAGGTCTCATGGGGCTTCCCTGGTGGCTCAGTGGTAAAGAATCTGTCTGCCAGTTCAGGAGACTTGGGTTCCATCCCTGGGTTGGGAAGATCCCCTGGAGGAGGAAATGGCAACCTGCTCCAATATTCTTGTCTGGGAAATCCTATAGACAAAGGAGCCTGGTAGGCTGTAGTCCATGGGGTTGCAAAAGAATTGGGCACAACTAACCAACAACAATGGAAGTTCCCATAATTTCAACAGGTTGAGGTGAGTTGGGAGCAGGGGCTACAGTTTGGTATTGTTAGCCAAGAATTGGCATTTTCATTCTGTATTGAGCAATGGAGTAACAGGATTATTCTCATGTGAGTGCCAACTGATTTTGCATACATTCCTGTAATATTTCAATTAATTAAATTTCCTAGAATGATAATGAAAAATGCTGTTTTTTTTTACTGATGATATGAAAAATAGTGTTGGATTCACTCAGGAATGCATGTGGAGACAGTGGAGGGTGTCCTTTCCTGGCTCTTATTGTAACTTATTGTAAGTAACTCTGGCTGCAAAAACAGCCCTATTAATATAGTAAGGCTTCAAAAATCAGAGCTTACGTGCAAGAGCAAACAAACACAAATAATACAATGGGAAGCAGTAAAAAATGTGATTAAACCTCTCATCCGATTATTTTTCATTTCTCATACTATTTGAGTTTTCATCTTTATGTTTTGCTTTGTGGAAGGAATAAGTATGACATCTGGACAAGGCATTCACATGGGAGGACAGAACTGTTGTTTTCCTGTGGATAGTTTAGCTGTCAGGGCCTGAAAATTAAAGAGAACTGACCAGCTAGGAAATACTAAAGAGAGCTATATGTCTTCAGTGATTTGGGTTCATGCCTACATACAATGTATTTTTAATTATTATGGAATTATTATATTTTATTTCACCCCCAATATTTGTTTACTGTTAAATACATGATGGCTCTTTTTTAATTTTAATTTGACATGTAGTTGGTATACAATGTTGTGTTAGTTTCAGGCGTATAGCGAAGTGATTCAGTTGTACATATATATATTCTTTTTCAGATTCTTTCCCATTATAGTTTATTACAAGATATTGAATATCGTTCTCTGTGCTGTATAGTATGTTCTTGTTGTTTATCTGTTATCTATATAGTGATGTGTATCTGTCAACCCCAAACACCTAATTTATCCCCTTCTCTCCCTCTCCCCTTTGGTAGCCATAAGTCTCTGATCTCTGTCTTTGAATCTGTTTCTATTTCATAGATAAGTTCTCTGGTGTCATATTTTAGATCCCACATGTAAATGGGACAATATGGTGCTTGTCTTTCTCTACCTTCTCTTTATGATCGTTTCTAAATCCATCCATGTTGCTGCGAATGGCATTGTTTTGTTCTTTTTTATGACTGAGCAATATTCCATTGTATTTGTATGCCACATAGTCTTCATTCATCTTTGATGGACATTTAGGTTGTGTCCATGCATGCTAGCTCTTTTAGTATGGAATCAAAGTTGACTTTTCTTGATAAAGATGCAAATAAATCATTGGAGAAGGAAATGGCAACCCACTCCAATATTCTTGCCTGGAAAACTTTGTGGACAGAGGAGCCTGACAGGCTACAGTCCATGGAGTTGCAAAAGAGTCAGACATGACTGAGCAGGCACACAAATCATTAAGGGATTAGTTTTTTCCAATTGTACTTAAAGCCTACAGGTTATTTTGGTTTATGTGCAAGCTATATAACATGCAAGGAATTTCTGAGGCACAGATGTTTGTAGTCAGAGCGATCTTTCATCTATTAGATTTGCTGAATGCTCAGTGTCTGTAAGTAGTGTTTTTCAGAGGAGAAGGAGACACAGCAGTTCTGGATTACATAATTTACCATTCATGTCCACACCTCCTGTTCTGGATCACTTCATGTCCTTGGCACAGCTGGGCACCCAAGGAGTCTACATATATAAATTTCTGCCTTTGATGATGATGTCTTACTCAGTCTGTACCAAAATTATTTCTTTTTTTTTTTTTTATTAGTTGGAGGCTAATTACTTCACAACATTTCAGTGGGTTTTGTCATACATTGATATGAATCAGCCACGGATTTACACGTATTCCCCATCCCGATCCCCGCTCCCACCTCCCTCTCCACCTGATTCCTCTGGGTCTTCCCAGTGCACCAGGCCGGAGCACTTGTCTCATGCATCCCACCTGGGCTGGTGATCTGTTTCACCATAGATAGTATACATGCTGTTCTTTTGAAATATCCCACCCTCACATTCTCCCACAAAGTTCAAAAGTCTGTTCTGTATTTCTGTGTCTCTTTTTCTGTTTTGCATATAGGGTTATCGTTACCATCTTTCTAAATTCCATATATATGTGTTAGTATGCTGTAATGTTCTTTATCTTTCTGGCTTACTTCACTCTGTATAAGGGGCTCCAGCTTCATCCATCTCATTAGGACTGATTCAAATGAATTCTTTTTAACGGCTGAGTAATATTCCATGGTGTATATGTACCACAGCTTCCTTATCCATTCATCTGCTGATGGGCATCTAGGTTGCTTCCATGTCCTGGCTATTATAAACAGTGCTGCGACGAACATTGGGGTGCACGTGTCTCTTTCAGATCTGGTTTCCTCAGTGTGTATGCCCAGAAGTGGGATTGCTGGGTCATATGGCAGTTGAATAGCCAAAGTAATCTTGAGAAAGAAGAATGGAACTGGAGGAATCAACCTGCCTGACTTCAGACTCTACTACAAAGCCACAGTCATCAAGACAGTATGGTACTGGCACAAAGACAGAAATATAGATCAATGGAACGGAATAGAAAGCCCAGAGATAAATCCACGAACCTATGGACACCTTATCTTTGACAAAGGAGGCAAGGATATACAATGGAAAAAAGACAACCTCTTTAACAAGTGGTGCTGGGAAAACTGGTCAACCACTTGTAAAAGAATGAAACTAGAACACTTTCTGACACTATACACAAAAATAAACTCAAAATGGATTAAAGATCTAAATGTAAGACCAGAAACTATAAAACTCCTAGAGGAGAACATAGGCAAAACACTCTCTGACATAAATCACAGCAAGATCCTCTATGACCCACCTCCCAGAATATAGGAAATAAAAGCAAAACTAAACAAATGGGACCTAATGAAACTTAAAAGCTTTTGCACTACAAAGGAAACTATAAGTAAGGTGAAAAGACAGCCCTCAGATTGGGAGAAAATAATAGCAAATGAAGAAACAGACAAAGGATTAATCTCAAAAATATACAAGCAACTCCTGCAGCTCAATTCCAGAAAAATAAATGACCCAATCAAAAAATGGGCCAAAGAACTAAACAGACATTTCTCCAAAGAAGACATACAGATGGCTAACAAACACATGAAAAGATGCTCAACATCACTCATTATTAGAGAAATGCAAATCAAAACCACAATGAGGTACCATTACACGCCAGTCAGGATGGCTGCTATCCAAAAGACTACAAGCAATAAATGCTGGAGAGGGTGTGGAGAAAAGGGAACCCTCTTACACTGTTGGTGGGAATGCAAACTAGTACAGCCGCTATGGAAAACAGTGTGGAGATTTCTCAAAATTATTTCTTAAAAACATTATGGGATTAAGACAAAAGATCTCATTTTTCAGACAGACATTGCTTGTGCTAATTTGCTCTTAATTTCTTATGCAGTATTTCTTTGTTTCAGTTCAGTAACTCAGCCATGTCCAACTCTTTGCCACCCCATGGACTGCAGCATGCCACGACTCCCTGTCAATCACCAACTCCCAGAGCTTGTTCAAACTCATGTCCATTGAGTCAGTGATGCCAACCAACCATCTCATCCTCTGTCATCCCCTTCTCCTCCTGTCTTCAATCTTTCCCAGCATCAGGGTCTTTTCAAATGAGTCAGTTCTTCACATTGGAGCTTCAGCTTCAGTGTCAGTCCTTCCAATGAAAATTCAGGATTGGTTTGCTTTAGGATTGACTGGTTTGATCTCCTTGCAGTCCAAGGGACTCTCAAGAGTCTTCTTCAATACCACAGTTCAAAAGCATCAATTCTTCGGTGCTCAGCTTTCTTTATAGTCCAACTCTCACATCCATACATGACTACTGGAAAAACCATAGCTTGGTTTTTTCCAGTTTTTTTCCAGAAAAACCATAGCTTTGACTAGACAGACCTTTGTCACCAAAGTAATATCTCAGCTGTTCACCTCTTTATGAGGCATAAATAAAACGATGTATGGAGCGCTCATAACATCAGGCATGACAGGTGGTGACAGTCCATACATTCTAGATCCCTTTTTATTCTCCTCTCTCCTGGTGAAAAACTCAAATTTAGAGGGTCCATATTCTTCCCTGGGCTTCCCTGGTGACTCAGATGGTAAAAAATCTGCCTATAATATAATAAAATATTATATAAAGTATAATAATATATATTATAAAATGCAGGAGATATTATATAAATTATGTGTGATATATGTATATGCCATATATATATATGTTCAAAAAGTGCAGGAGACCTGGGTTCTATCCCTGGGTGTAGCAGGGAATGGCAGCCCACTCCAGTATTCTTGCCTGGAGAATTCTATGGACAGAGAAGCCTGTCAGGCTACATTCCATGGGGTTGCAAAGAGTTGGACATGACTGAGTGGCTAACATTTTATTTCTCCTGATGAGAAGCTCAAATTTAGAGAAGCCACATAGAGCAGAAACCAAAAAGCACATCATGTTTATCAAAGATGGGCTATTAGTTTGTTGGCATAACTCTTTGTCGAACTGTGTAGCATTGCCATCCTTATACATCAAAAAGCAATAGAATATTGGCAGTTTCCTGTGATTTGACCCAATCCTGAAACACAGAATTTACACAACCATTCAAGTCATACAGATCATATAGATAAATTCTTTTTCTGAACTGTCTTAATCTTTGAAGTAAAGGTGCTGCTTTTACATGAACGGATTATTTTATTTCTGTACTTCCTTTCCACAATACAGAATAAAAATAGTAGTTCAACATCCTACGGTTTCTGAACTCTTCTTCATTATCTCTTCCATGAAAAGACCCAAAGCCTCCCTCGTCTTCAGTGTCCCAGCCCCGCAAGGCTGCTTTGGCTTCCGTATAGCAGCCTGTGAATTCCCAAGACTGAATATTAACCTTCTCCAACAATAGCTCCTTGTAGTGTTAAAGTTCTCTATTTGCATCATTTAGGTTCTTTTAGGCAGCAAATTGAGATAGGGCCAGATTGTCTCATTAATTGTGGCTTGTTATATGATGCCAGGGAGTAAAGAAAACCAGAGGACAGCCAGGCCTCAGAGAAAGCTGGGAGGTCCTTTGTGCATTTCCCAGATACCCGGAAGGCATTACTCACCCATCCGGGCCTGGGACTCAGGACCAGTTTAACACCCTCCCTCCGCACCTACAGCCCCTTCCTTCTCACAGTGAAGGGCTCTCTCGGGCCTTCTCTCTGTCTGCGGCCCAGGCTGCTGGCGCATGGGGCTGGTGTGACAGCTTTCCCTGGGCCCCTAGATCACTCAGCTTTCTTCGGGGGAGCACCTCCTCTGTGCCTCTCAGGTTAAACATCACCTCCATCCGAGGGGATGACCCCCCCTCCGCCACACACACTCAGCTCATTCTTCTCCATCTCAGCAGCCTGATGTCTTCATAGCACCCACTGCAATCTGCAATTGTTATTGGCTTGTTTATTTGTCTGTGTCCCCCACGGAACTAAAAGCTCTGTGAGGACCAGGTATCTGCGCCCTCCCATCCTAGCCCTGGTACCCAGCACTAGTACTTGAAACATCGTTGTTGAATGAGTAAATACATGAAGCAGCAGGAAACCCCTCAGAAGCGCTGTGACACCCCAGGCTTCAGCCCAGTGGGTTCCATCTTCACGTGCAGACACTGGGACTCAGTGCCTCTCGCTCGTTTTGTGAGATCGCGTTTCGTGATGTCGAGGCACTTCCGTCCATGAAGCTAGGATGTGTGCTGTCACAGAGCTTTGGCTGCTGTCGGAAGGAAGTTGATAGGACACAGAAATAAAACTCTCCGTGAAACAGGACGTGAAGATGGGCCTCAGAGAGAGAGAGGTTTAAAGATTGTTCGGGAAAGTGTTGTCTTAGAATTAAATCTCAAGGGGGAAAGATGTGTGGGAATCAAAGAATTGAAAGGGAGAAATATCCAAGTGAAGAGTGGAAAAAATAAGCCCCAGTGATTGAAGCACATCAAAGAAAAAGACGGTGGAGTGGCCAACTGCAGGGTAGACTTTTGGAGTTTGAGAAGTGAAGCTGGGAATGGTTGGAAAACCCTGGCCAGTGATTATTCAGGACTAAAGGACAACAGGGCATTAGTAACCCCGGATTATCTAATAATCTGTGCAGATTTTCCACTAAACTAGTTTCTCCTCATTATTAACAACCACTTGGTTGAAAAATGAAAATGATTCAAGCAGGGGCATTTGAATGTCTCTTTGTAAGACTAGATTTGAAACTCAAAAGCATCTTCTTTATCAACTCCTGAAACGCTGACAAACAGTTTTGCCTCTTTCAACTTCATGAAATCAATGTAGAACTGAGGAGGGGTGGGGAGGAAGAGGAAGCCTGGGTTATTCTGATTGAAGAACCGCTCGGGTTTGTAATTATTTTAAAGTATGAGATAAGGAGACAAAAAATGTTTTAAGAGAAAAATGGATGATGGCACATGAGGCTGCTTATCTTTGCTCACGTTACAAGGAGGGTTGACATTTTACTGTGTCTCAAGGTCATGGAAATTAGGAAGGAGCACTCTGAGAAATCTCTAAATTATAGATCTTTGAGTTAGCAGGAACCTCGGGATAATTTCAACCAACCCTTTACTTCCAGAAAGGAAAAGATGTTATTATCCCCGATTTTAGGGGAGAGACGAGGAAATTAAAGTTACCTGCTGAGGTTACATGGCTGAGAAATGACTGACTGAGGATGCAGAGAGGACTGGGGTGCAGGTGGGTTGTGGAGAGGCAGACGGCAACGTGCCGTCGGGGTGTGTCCCCCCCACACCACCAGCAGCGTGATTCTCCCCCATGTAGGTGTGGACCCAGGAGCAGACTTGCTGTATTCAAGTGGGCCCTGGACCATTGCTTACCATAATACTTTCTTTCCTTTCTGAAAGAAGGGAGGAAAGTAAAAGAAGTAGGGGAAGGATGGAGGGATGGAGACAGGAGAGGCGGGGTAGGGAGGAGTAAACCTCTACTAAAAGAAAGTGTCCATTGACTGTAGGCCCATGTGGCTGAAGAGGGGAGAGAAGTTACCTTGACTGGATCTTTCCTGTAGTTTGAATTATGGTATCTGATGCCCCATGTTTGAACAAATAAAGATAATAAATGTTGGGTCTTTATTACCAGTTCATGGCTGGGACAGTAAAATTGTACACCTTGAAAATTTTAATATGGACAGTGATATGCACACATAGTGAAGGCTAGAACCTACCTTTGGTCTTGAAGATGGGAGGTGAGGACCAGCTCTCCCATCTTGCATTTGCTGTATGCACATAGGTAAATTATATCACTAATTTTATAGCTTTGTAATCAGGCATGGGGCCATGTGTACACCTACCCAAAAGGAATCCTGATCTTTCACTTTATATCATCTTTATATATGACAGAATTCTTTATATATGAGAAGAATTTTCCAGCTGACTTGTTGTATTTGCCATCTTGAATTCTAGAGCTTCCATTCTGGAAAGCTGAAGTTTCTCTGTGATCCACAGGCTCTCCCCAGACTTCTGCAAAACAGTGAAATTCTTAAAAAGGATAGAAACATGACAACAGACTCTCCCTTTCTAAAACAATTCAATTTAATGGTGGATCCCCAAACAATTGACTCCCGTTTGTACTGAGACGACCTGTGATCGCTCTTAGCCCAGCATTTCTAGCCCAGCTTTGTTTCCCAGAGAAAAGAAGTATTCCCTTTATTAGTTCTGTGTTGCTTTTGAAGTTATAAAGCTACCCCTGATGAAGAAAAAGAAAACAGACATCTGAAAGAAAAATGAAGAGGACAGCATCCTGTGCATATTAAACCACAGGGGCGAGGATGATTAATCGGCCACGTACTCATTTCCTGTCACAGTTTCTCATATTTCTAAGGTTCCTCACTTTGACAGGAACGTCTCCATCAGGTGGGGCTGAGTCATGTGCAGCTAAGGCATATACCACTCCCCGTGGGTCCTCCAACTTTCTCTCTTCCTTTTTGTAGAATTGCAACCAAGCTAGGAATTTTTCCGGGCTTTGTCTGTATGAAATGGCTTTCATTTTAAACAAAATATCTATTTTAAAAAGACACTTTGAACCAATTGCTTATGATATCTCTAGCCATCCTTTCCCCCGATGCAGCACCAAGTACCGTTCTGACAGGCTGCATGACGAGGTTTAGAAGGGAGGCTGAAGTTAATTGAGGTTAGCAAGAAAAATGTTACCGTCAATTTCAGATTTTTTTCCCTTTAATTATTTTTAACTCATGAATAATCAATGAAATGAAAAAGAAATGTACATTTGAGAGCATCTTGAAAATCCCCACTTTTGGAAGCATCAGAGGAGTGTCGTCCTTGTGACACTCTATGATAGGACATCCCACTAGCTTTTGGAAGATGCAATAGCTTTTTGGTTTTGTTTTTGGTAAAGATGCTTTTTCTGAAGTGACAGAATGATACACTGGGAAGAGGAATTTGAGCAGATACAGCCATAAAATGCAATTTGCCTTTTTCAGTGACAACCTGACTGCGCGGGAGCATCTAGAATAAGCATAGCAAACAGCTCTAAAGGCTGGGTGGTGTTGGGTCTATACTGAGAAAGATAAACAGCCAGAAGGTAAGCTCTGCATCACTTTGTAAGCTTCAAAATCAGTGGGTTTCCATGAGGCACAATAATGGACCTGCTGGGCTTCCATAGACATGGGAAAGAGGGGGTTTTGTCAACACTGCTCTCCAACTATCTTAGACTGCCTAGACCATTGAATTACTTTTACTGGAAAAAAAAAAATTTTTTTTTTCTTATTTTGCCCAAAATTCAGCAAAGAAGAATATCCATTAAAGAGTTCTTCCACAGCCTGTTTCCCTTGCACTTTTCTCAAGTTCATGCCTCGCCGCCCTCCTATCTTGGCATGTGTGATTTGAATACTCTTTCCTTTATAACATGAGAGGTAGCATTTTAGTTTTGTGTTGAGGCCTCTGGAGGGGGGCTGTTGTGTTAAAAATGTTTCTGTGATCCGGACATGAAAGTGGTCGCTCCCCGTGGGTCACTCTTTGTAGGGTCACTCACGCAGCCCCATGTTTATTCACCAAACGTTTATGCACCTGTCACCGTTAGAGTGGCAGGTCTGCTGAGAGTTTTCTGAGAGCTAACGATGTAACTGTTTTTAAAAGTAAGATACGTAGGATAGGATGCTTGATCATCTGTGACCCCCACTCTCCCTTTTATCTCTGCACTGTTCTCCCATTAACAAAGCTGGATGTCTTTTCCTTAAAAAGTTAAATGGGAAACTCTTTAATTAAGTTTGGTTCAAAGCAGTGGTTAAAGAAGCTCTGAAACTTGAAGCCAAGAAACTGGTGCTGAAAACAATATTTAAAGAGCGTGTGATAAATGTGCACTTTATCTAATTCTAAAATGGAAGGCTAACCATGGCTTGCTTAAGATTCAGATGGAGAGCTGTTCATCGGACAAGTCATTTTCCTTGAGAGTGCTGTATTTGGAAGCATTCTTTCTAGTTTCTATGTGAGAAGACAGACTTGTATCATTTAAGACCTGAGCTTCCAGGTCTGAGGACCTGAAATATCCATGTATTGAGAGTCATCACTTTGACTAATGGAGGATCCTGAGCACATATCACTGTAAGCACCTCTTCACACTGTGTCATTTTTCCAGCTCAGTTGATTTTTGATATATCTCACTTTATCAGTCATTGAGGTGGAAATTTCATCACTCTTCTATGCTTTTTGAGTTTTTCTTAGTGTTTGTTTGTAATAGGTTTTATGGGTGATTAGTTATGTGAACTGTCGCATTCTTGGTGACGGGAACCTATCTTAATTTCACTCATGAAACCTGCTTCTCTCATAAACTCTGCCATAAACCAAGGGTAGGATTTGTTTCTCATTTGAACATGCCCTCTGGAAATTAGTACTTTTCATCATTACTTAGTGTGAAAATTAATAGCTGAATTATTATTGGCTATTATTACTAATGTTTGAGCACTGGCCTTTGTGGTTCTCTGATTTCACACATCAGTTACTATGCTAGGACACACCGGTGACTAACCAATTGGTCAGTCTGTGCTCCGCCGGGCATTACCAAAACCCCACTCAACAATATTATGACATGATAGTGATATTTCTGTTACTTCTGTAGATGAGCATTTCCTCCTTAAAAGCGTTCACAGTGAAACACAAGAATTAGTATTACCCACCATTTTATTTTCACCTAATGTTGACTGCCATATCTGCCCTAATGATCAACCCAAGGTCATGGTTCAGTGCACTGATTTTATGTCACAAAAATCTGGTTCCTAGCTCTGCTACTTAGCAACTGTGTGACCTTGAGTGAGTTACCTAATTTCTCTCAGCCTAGGTTTCCTTATCAGTAAAAGAAGGTTTAATAAAAGAACCTACCTCATGTGTGTGTTGTAGAAACTAAATGAGATAAATAAATGTTAGCTGTGTATGTTAACTTCTTTTAGTCTCTATTTGGCAACTTTTTGGGCATATCAGGGCTGTAGAATCCTCAGATTCACTGTATATTGTCATTTATAATGGTTTGATTTTTTAGTTTGAGGGTCTTTCCCTTTGTTTTAATATTGCATGATTATAATGAGAATATTCCACACAATCATTATTTTTCGAGATATAAATTTTACCATATTAAGACTCATGAAGACATTTGAATGTTTGGCATGATTTTGTTATAATAGCTTCCTTGCTAGATGATCACGTTCCTATTATTCAAGAGGAAGATTTTAAATAGAGTATGAAGACTCTATAGGGGATGGTGAAAAAATTACACAAAAGCAAATGAACTAAATCTGATAGTGGCAAGTGAGAAATGCCCTGAAGACAATATCATATTATCTTTTCTCTTTTGAGGTAATTTATTTTTCTATTACAACCAGCTTTGTTGTCTCATTTGGGTTTTCCGGGATACCACATTCATGTGAATTGGGAACCTACTGAAGACTTACTATGTGTGAGACAACAGTGGGTAACATCAGAAAGAGTCTTTTGGATGGGCTCATTGTGAACTTTTTTTTTATGTTATGCATTGCATAAAGACATTTGCCCTGAGAAAAGGGCACTGCTTTTTTTTTTCCTTTTGAAAAATTTTTCTATTTTATATAGTTGATTTGCAATCCTTTATTTCAGGTGCATAGCAAAGTGATTCAGTTATATATATACATATACATATACCTATTCTTTTTCAGATTATTTTCCTATATCAATTATTACAGAATATTGAGTAGAGTTCCCAGTGCTATACAGTGGGTCCTTGTTGATTATTATATATAAATATTAGTGCATATTAATCCCAACCTCCTAATTTATCTCCCCCACCTTTCCCATTTGGTAATCATAAGTTTGTTTTATAAGTCTGTGAGTTTGTTTCTGTTTTGTAAATAAGTTCATTTGGATCATACTTTAGATTCCACATATAAGTGATGTATATTTGTCTTTGTCTGATTTACTTCACTTAGTAGGATAATCTCTGGATCCATCCATGTTGCTACAAATGGCATTATTTTATTCTTTTTTATAGCCGAGTAATATTCCAGTGTATATATGTACCACATCTTCTTTATCCATTTGTCTGCCAATGGACACTTAGGGGTGATATGAATTTTGAAGTTGAGAAGCATGTGGAATGGTTACATATAAAATGAAAGTACAGTTGAATTTCTGTGACAACTGGTGCCCTTCCCCTTCTCAGCAGTTGTAACCAAAATAGTATTCAATCTGGAGCGAGAATTATATACCTCAAAACTGGTTTGCATGAACACAAACCAGAGAACGTGTTATTGTATAGATCTTTTATCATTCTGCAATTTTCAGCCACTTTCCTTTGGTTTGTTTGTGTGCTGCTAATAAATAAGAGGTACCACCAAATGGATATCAATTTGTTAAGAATTTTTTTTGGTGCGGGGGCGGGGGGTACACCAAGAAGACACAGGTGGACTGGGTCTAACATCTAGAAAGTTGAGCTGCGCTGGTTTGTGAGTATGGCACGCTTGACCACTACTGTGTATTACTTTTTCAAGCCAGCTCCAGAAAGTATTACATTTTTACTGAAGCATGTAAGCATTCTGCCCTGAAAGTACAGAAGAGGATGTGGTCAGGGCAATAAACAGCTCTATTCCAAAACATTAGCAAAGAATAAGTCTTGAAGGGTCAGGGGGTGAAGAGTGTGATTAACCAGGAATGCTTGATTCCTTAACTGAGACTGTAAGCATTGATTTACAACAGAAATAGTGGCATTATGATTGTGGATGATTTTCCAGTGTTGTTTTGAGTCTTTTATTCTTTTCAATAAGCCACCAAAACAGGTAATATTTCAAAGTATGCCATGAATAGTGTTGTGGAGAATTTGCTGAACTAAAAAATTAGGTGTGATCAGACTGGTAAAATGGTTTCAGTGAGCCATCCGTGGGGATGTGGAAGGACGTGATTATTCAGAGTCCGTATTCTGACAGTATTCTGCTTATGGTTATTTTAGCCATAATTTAGCCTCTTTTGCTACAATTTCTTAATGAGATAGTTCAGGTCTGTGCCCTGGTTTTACTCTTTTGCTTCTGCAGAAGCTGCCCTTTTCTGCCCCTCTGCCTTGGCTTGAGATGGAAGGATAACCCTCATCAGAGTACTCATTTCCACAGTGAGTCATGGTGTGTATGGCCTGGTATGAAACACCCACTGCCAGGTTGATGAGTAGTGTTTAGGTCACAGAGACTGAAAAGAAAGTGAAGTCACTCAGTCACGTCCAACTCCTTGCACCCCCATGGACTGTAGCCTGCCAGGCTTCTTCGTCCATGGGATTCTCCAGGATTCTCCAATGACAACTGGAGTGGGTTGTCATTTCCTTCTCCAGGGGATCTTCCTAGCCCAGGGATCGAACCCAGGTCTTGCGCATTGCAGGCAGACTCTACCATTTGAGCTACCAGGGAATCCCTGTCACAGAGATTATTTCATGTCTTTTGTTGCCGGGCTTCAAAGGAAGTGTTTGTTATCCAAGATGTTCTGCAGTTCACTAATGGTAGCTGAGAAGATATTCTTATAACATTGTGATTCACTCTCCAAGTTCTGCAGATCCAACTGAAATGGGTATTATGCAGCCATTTGGGAGATCTAAGGCAAAACCAGTGACAACCTTGGGCATATCTATTGCCCTCTTGGTGGCGGGTTCTGCATTGTCTTGCTCAGAAACATCCTGAGGGGTGGCGGGACAGGGGTAGGGTGCAAGCCTGTGTCAGACTCAAGCTAGTCAGGAAGCCAAATCTGGTCCACCTTCTTATTTTCAGCCCCAGGAAGTTATATAGACTGGTACTTCATGTCCCAGGAAGGAGAAACAGGATCATCTGGTCCACTGCCTTGTATGACAGTAAGCCTTACTTCCATCTAAGATACATTCGGTCTTTGGGGGGTTTCTCTGGTGGCGCAGATGGTAAAGTGAAAGTGAAAGTCGCTCAGTAGTGTCCGACTTTTTGCAACCACATGGACTATACAGTTCATAGAATTCTCCAGGCCAGAATAGTTGAGTGGGTAACCATTCCCTTCCCCAGGGGATCTTCCCAACCCAGGCATCAAACCCAGGTCTCCTTCATTCTTTACCAGCTGAGCCCCCAAGGAAGCCCAAGAATACTGGAGTGGGCAGTCTATCCCTTCTCCAGCAAATCTTCCCCACCCAGGAATCAAACCAGGGTCTTCTGCATTGCAGGCAGATTCTTTACCAACTGTTTGATCTTTGGGTTGGGAAGACCCCCTGGAGAAGGGAATGGCAACCCACTTCAGTATCCTTGCCTGGGAAATCCCATGGACAGAGGGGCCTGGCGCACGGTAGTCCATGAGTCAGACACGCTGAGTGACTAACCTTATCACTTTAACTTTGTCTTTCTAGTGGCTCATACTGAAGTTCCCAGGTTTTCACAGCCAACTTAACTATCAGAGCATAAATGAAAATGTTTATAAAGTGTAAAACACTTTCTAAGCATCCTAGCCTCTCAAGTTGATCTTCTAGATATTTACCACTTGAATTGTTCTTGGATTGAGTTATCTGGATGCATTTCTTGTGTGTTATTTTTAAAATTTTAATGGGAAACTAAATTCTAATAATTTGGGCATCTTCTGTGTATTTCTGTTTATTGTTATTGGGCCGATATTTTGATACTCATGGTTTTCTGGAGCCCATCTGAGTCGGGTCCTTTGTACCTGACACCTTTTGCCAATAACATAGCGGTAAATTGCCTCGCTTATGTAGCTCTTCATCTGCCTCGTGTTTCATGGTTTTTGAGTTGTACATACTGGAGAGGTTCTGTAGATAAAGTATGAGAGGGAAAAAGCATTATGTACATTAGTTGAAATTGGCATCATGTTGCCAAACTGTAATAAGCCTTAGGGGAGCTGAGTGTTGAGACTACTCAATTGAATGCTGCAATTTCCCATAACAATTTAAAAGGCCTGCAGGCATGCTAAAGTCCTAGCTGGATCTTTCAGTTAACACTCTGTAACATGACCCCAAAGCCTCATTTACATCACAGCAATTAAAATATATTCCACATTACATGTTTACTACCACAGACTGTAGAGGCAATCCAATGAAATGCGGCTATTTGCCAAAAATAATCACGGAAATCTTTCTGTTCCTGATTTCTTCTCTTCAAAGTGGTCTCACCATTTCATATGCTCAGAGGGGAATGGCAGTTGTGAAGTGAGAAAAGGTTGGGGGTGGGGATAAATGCAAATCTAGACTAATGATAACTAGTAGTCATTACTACTTGGTTACTCACATGAAGTCAGATTAGTAGGCTAGGTGACAGGTGCCCATTATGCAAAATAATTACTGTTATCAGTGCTAATTGGCCCCCCTATTGAGAGTTAGAAGCGGAAGGATCAGAAATTAAATGAGTGTTGAAATAATCCACTTACTGGTTGTAGAAATGCTGCCCCTGCAGTAGGACAGAAACACCAGTGCCCAGATAGGAAGGTGATGGACCAGTAGACTCACCCTGGGAAGGTGTTTCCTCAAAATAGAGTCCTTTCCTTCATTCTCCATCCAAATTAATTGTAAACTCCTCCTGGCATATGGATTAGAACTATAACTATTAACTGATATCTTAACTCTTTTGTAATGAGATGAATAGCAAGCTCAATTATTTTAAAGCAAAGAAAGCGTCAGTAGTCAAAATTAGATCATATTTTCTCAACAGTGAATATCACGTTTTAGTCATGCCTTTCTTTCAAGCACAGAGCAAATGGACTTACTCCAAATTGTTGTGGCGGCTTAATATTTATTGAGTAGCCACAATTTGCTGGCTTACCCTGAAAGTGCGGTTTTTTGCAATTGTCTGGAATACATCATCAAGGTATGAAACACAGTGGCAGAAGTCCAGCTTCTCCACTTGGCAGGCAGTCAACGGGAAACCAAGGAAACAGAATTTCTCATCTCTGTGCCTGTTGGAACACTCTCGCTTGCACTGCCCTTTCGTGGTCGGGAAGAGCGTTGAAAGACTCCTGTTCAGCAGATATCTGAGAAAGCAACCGTCTCATCTGCTTCATAGATGCATTTTCATCTGTGCCTTGACTCATAACTAGTAACAGCAAAAAAAAACATTTTTCTGATTGGGCTGTTTATTCCAGGGCCTTTGTGCCGATTATTAAAAGGGGCCCTCCTGAAGCAGACAGAGCTCCGTCCCTGGGTGGTAACCCCCCTGGACCCCTCAGCAGGTGTCCCTGACAAGGTCAGCCTGGGTCAGGCCATCTGTCCCCAACTCATTCCATTTTTTACAGACATTATAAATTATCTATGTATTTGTCTTTATGATAGAAAACATTCAGGAAATCTAGAAGGGTTGACTAACTGGATATACTTTTCCTATTTTTGCTTGACGATTTGGCTGTGTTTATACAAAGTCATAATATTTGAGTCTGTTATACATATATACTTTAAGGTGTATGATTAAACTTGAGATATCAAAACAGTGCATTCCTATATGAGCCTTGACTGAGGCAAGCATCTTTATGTATCCTGATAGAGCTGGATGAAAATTTACTTAAAAACAAACAATAAATACCAGAGAAGAGAAATAGTAAAGAGAATTGAATCCTCCTGATGAGGCTGACAATTTACTTGCCAGTCTGGTGATAAAGATGTTGGTCCTTTTCCCCACACTCACAGAGACTGAGTCCACAGCCAAAGGGTTGGACGTAGTCTATAAGAGAGTTTCCATAGTTCTTTAGGCACATCAAACAATAGGACTGAACCAAAGGCATTTTGAAGCCCTAAAGCAGCTCTGGAATGGCTCTGTCCCCCGAGCTTCACCGCTTCAAGGAGAAGCGCGGTTTGGGAATCTCTGTCCACGGCGCTGCAGGAAGACACGAGTTGAACGAGACCCTCACCTCCAGCGTGGAACCAGCATTTCCTGCTCTCCGGGGGTCTGTAAAGAAGGTGCCATTTGGGTGGTTTGGTACTGTTCAGACTGAGATGAAAACTATCTGGTGGGCAGGAGACAGAGGATATGTTTATTATAGTAATTTTGCCTGTGGGTTAGAGAGGCATGAAAAACTGCAGTTATCTTTATTCTCCAGGTTCTTGTGGGTAGTTATCAGGTCTCCACCTAGTTGTTACTAAAATAAAACCTCACATAGTTCTTTCAATCTAGAGACTTTTAATCAGTTTCATTGCTTCTGCTGAAAGTTTTTTCCTGGTGTTTGCTGACTTTGCTTTTTACTACCAAGACATAAATATTTGGATGTCATTAGAGATGAAATCATTTTGAAATTATTCAATGTGGGGACTATTTGTTTCTTTTTTTAATAACATAGTATTTCTGAATAAGCTTGTAAAAATTCAAACCCCAAATCCCATTCAAACATTTTAGCAAAATGTTTCACTACCGATGTAGACTCTCTTACTCTCAACCTTGTAGAACTGAGCTTTTAGACATTTTTCTCCATCCCAGCTTCCTCAGATAAGCCCAGTGATGCTGGATGTTATTTTTGGATACTGAACAATGTTTTTGAATTTAATTATAGTAACTGGTCCTTATCAAGTCAACATTAGGTTATATGCCAATCAAAGGGCAAAAATGCTGTTAAAACTATATCTCATCTAATCAGCATAATATCTCTATAAGATATCTCTATATCTCTATATGAAAGATATTGTTGGAAGCATTTTAGAAAATGAAAAGTAGAAAACTAAATCTCAGGGAGTTTAAATAACTTGTCCCAGGTTATAAGCCATATAAATTGTAAATAGCAGAGCTGGGCTTTTAGCCTCATTTGTCTGATCAAAACCTGATTTTCCACCCCAGTTGTATTAGTTTAGATTTTTTTTTTTTTTTAACCTGAAAAATTAGAGAACTTGCTGGTTCTCTTTCTGAGGTCTCTTTTCTTCTATTTAGACTCCAGTGGCACGCAGGCCTTCACATAGTGGCAAAAATGTAGACAAGCTTTAGGTCTTCATCTTCTCAGATTAGCAACTCTACATTGGCTGGTTTTGAGTAGGCACATTCCCAGTCGCTTTGTCACATGTCCTGGAGCTGATCTTATTGGTCAGAGTTAGATCACATGTCCGTTCCTGAACCAATCACTGAGATTCTGTACAGGCAATTCCTTGACCCTAGGATGAGGGTCTGTTCTACATGAACCCCTGTTCAGGGGTAGAGGAGCATTTATTCAGGGAAATACGGGGCATTTGAATAAAAAAAAACAAACTCCTACAACCACAATGGGGCTTCCCAGGTGGCACTAGTGGTAAATATCCTGCCTGCCAAAGCAGGAGACATAAGACATGCAGGTTTGATCCCTGGGTCGGGAAGATCCCCTAGAGGAGGGCATAGCTGCCCTCTCCAGTATTCTTGCCCGGAGAATCCCATGGACAGAGGAGCCTGGCAGGTTACGGTCCAATCCATAGGGTTGCAAAGAGTCAGACACGACCGAAGCGACTTAGCAGCAGCAGCACGACCACAATGGCTGTGATGTATGAGAGACTTTCTCTTCTAGTGACTAAACCACATGGGAGGGGAGATAAGCAAAAGGAATTATGACGGGGTTCTCCTCTGAAATATGTAATATCAGAATGCGGTATTGTTTATTTCTTCCTAAATTGTCTTTTCCTCAAAGAAGAAGCTTGGAAATACTCCCAATATATTTGGCCTTTTTAACTGGTCTTGAATTTTCCACCTTTCTTACTCCTCAGGTGAATTTCACCTGGCTCTTCCTTTTGCATCCCTAGTACCATGATCTCTGCAAATTTCATTTTTGTGGTATTTTCAATGTGACAGCCTTCATTTACTGGAGCCATTGATGTCCTGGCACAGTTTGTCAAACTCTTTACTGTTGCTCCTCCCTCTCCACCCCTCCCCGCTTAAAAAAAATTTGCTTGAAGGACTTCCTGGCTGTCCAGTGATTAAGACTCTGCTTCCAGGGAAGGGTGTATGGGTTCGATCCCTTATGGGGGAACTAAGATTCTACATGCTGAGTGGGGCAGCCATTTAAAAAAAAAAAATGTGCTTGGCTTTTGTTTTTGTTTATGGCTTAAATCCCCTCTTGTTCTAAGGTTGGAAAGGAGAGCTAATGTTATGAGGACAGATTTGGAATTAACTGAAATGTGTTCAAATTCCATTCAGCTACTTCCTGACTATGTCCTTGGACGAATCAGTTCGTCTTTCCGGGTCTTCGTTCTCACCTGTGAAAATGGAATTTATAATTCTTACCTTGCAAGCTTGCTGTGAGGATTAAGTGAGGTCATATATGTAAAGCACTGGGCATATTTTAAGCACTCAATAAATAATCAAGATTGAAATTAATAATTCATCAAGGAGCTTTTATGTCCACTCTTCAAGAGAGGAATATGCCCAGCACTTAGGGAAATAGTCCAAGCTCTTCATTTTAGAAGTCCCACCAGTGGCATGCGGGTCCCTAACTGTCACCAGGTCAGTAATACCCACAGGTCACTTTTCTGATACAGAAGCTGTAGGTGTCTTTCAACCATCCAAAAGACTTGCATCTTTTCTTGCATTATGGCTAGAGGTTTGAATTTTGAGTCGATGCCCCACAGGCCTTCCAGTTTGGCAACTGTTTAGAGACTTAAATGAGAGAACGCTGTGTGGCCATGTGATTCCCCGTCTGGCCACGCCCTGTGTGTCTGACTTCAAATTTTTGTATCAGTTTCTCGTATTTCCTTACCTGTAAAACTGGCAAATATCAAAAACTTGATGAGCTCTTGTTAGAAATTGTAATGAAACGGGCAACCTAGCATGAAAAAGTGTTTAAAGAGTGGAGGTTATTGTTATGGTTATGTATTTGACTGTGGGTGGCTTGCATGTCCGCTGGGATAGACACGTATGTTTGAAGGTTGCATGACAGTCGATGACCCAGTTCAATCAGAACAATACATGGAGTGATATCAAAGTTGTTGATTTGGTTGCTTTATATCTAGCGTGGGCTTCCCTAGTAGCTCAGCTGGTAAAGAATCCACCTGTAATGTAGGTGACCTGGGTTGGATCCCTGGGCTGGGAAGATCCCCTAGAGAAGGGAAAGGCTACCCACTCCAGCATTCTGGCCTGGAGAATTCCATGGACTATAGAGTCCATGGGGTTGCAAAGAGTCAGACGTGACTGAGCAACTTAAAAAAAAAACTAGTTTGTATTGGAGGCTGTTTGAATAACACAGTCTGATGACAGTCTCATAACAGTTTAATTTTTCCTCTGACTCTGATAGCATTACTATCAATGTTTTCAAAGGAATGGCATTTTGAAACATGGGTGAATATAGTGGTGGCCTCTAGATTCAGGGTTCTGGCTTAAACCATCATAAAAACATTTAAATATATATGATGGATATTGGTTGATCCAGGCAGGCAGACAAATTGAGAGATATGATTTACACTTTGCCCTAAAGGTCTGGGAGATAGGAAAACTGCATTTGACTTAGCTACTTTCGATTCTAGAGGGCCTCTTCCCAAATTATTCCAAGGGTGGAGATTATGACATTTTCTTGCAGTTTTTCAAGCCTCTGCAGCTATAGCCCACATAACCGTATTAATATATTTTACTATTATATTACTATTGTCCATTATTTTTATTGGGAAAAATACAATCACTTTTAATTTCAAATTATGCAAGTGAATTGCTTTATTTGTTTTTAAATCACAGGTAGTATATTCCCATTTTATATTACTGGGTAAATTAGCCTCATTATCTGTATTTTTTTTTCTTTTTTGATCATTTCCAAGTTTCTGTTTCTTTCTACATATAAAAAATTTTGAAAGAATTTTTAATGATTTGATCAGACTCAAGCCACTTTTCTTATAGCCCCAGGCACTGTTCTATATATTTTCCAATTAAAAATTTCCCAGTATTCACACTTATTCAGTAGCTATTTTAGTATATTGCTCCTATTTGTTTCATTTCCTAAGTTTGCATATTTGCTATCTATGCCTGAAGAATAATTTTCCATTTTAAATGAATAAGCTTCCAATTTATCATTTTTAAAATAACGACATAAATATATTTTACTTCAATGAAGCTGTTCATAATATGTCAGGTAGAAATGGGTTGCAAGATCATTTATATAAATTATAAATTATATATTTCACACATATATTCATAAACACACATGCATATAAAAATCTGAAAAGGTGCAACTAAAATATTGAGTAATAATTTAAATTTTTTTTGCTCTATTCTGTATTTTCTAGTTTCTACAAGGAATAAAGATTACTGCCTAATGGTGTCTGTTTTAAATGAAAGAAAAGTTAACAATTGGGAGTGTACACTAAATGGTTTTGTGGGGTTTCCCCCGCCCACTCTGTCCTGATAGATGTCCCTCCTCCCCAGTCGGCTCCAGCCAGCAGCTGGAGGTCATCCCCAATGCTTTCCTTCTCTTCCCCCTTGTTTCAGCCCATCACAGTCTTCCTGGTGCCGTGCCTGTCTCTCCCATCCATCCACCTCTCTAAACGCCCGATGCCATCTCAGGTCCCATAGTCTAAGCACTCATCGTCTTGCCCGGACTCCTGCAAAACACCAGCAACTCTTCCCGTTTCTGCTCTGGACCTCCATCTTCCCTTTCTCCACGCTTTCGCCCGAGGAATCTTTCCACAGTGTCTAGTCTGATGGATCATGTCAAACACTCTCCAGTGGTCACCCATTGCTGGTGATACGGGGCTGAAGCCACTTAGTCAGCCCTCTGGGACCCGGTGCCCTCTGGACTCATCCATGCCTCTCCTCCCTCCCTCTCTCTCTGCCCCAGCCCTGCTGGTGTTTGTCCAGCAAGCGCCGCCCCCTCCCCCGGTGTGCTGTTGGAATACAGTCTCTCTGCCTGCTCTGTTCTACCTCTTCTTCTGAGTCACCTACTTGTGATCAGGCTAAATCCCTTCTCCAATAGCTCTTAGTCTAAATGTCATGTAAGATCACTCCTCCTTTTGGCTTTCAGTCTTCATCCAACCCTACCTTCTATTCTCTCTCTTAGCAACTTGCAATTTTTTGCAGCATTTGCTACATTTTCATTTGTAGATTTACTTGTGTGGCATTATTTAAAATCTGTCTCTTCTTTCAGAACGAAGGGGAGTAGAGACTAGGTCTTGTTTATTTCTCCATTCCCAGCACCTATTGTCATGCCTGACATGCTTGGTGAATGAATAAAAAAAATGAACACTCTGCTTCCCTGGTGGCTCAGCGATAAAGAATCCGCCTGCAGTGCAGGAGACATGGGTTCGATCCCTGGGTCGGGAAGATCCCCTGGAGAAGGAAATGGCATCCTACTCCAGTATTCTTGCCTGGAGAATTTCACGGACAGAGGAGCGTGGTGGGCTGCAGTCCATGGGGTCGCAAAGAGTTGGACACAGCTTAGCAACTAATAACTATACTTACCAGACTGCCATGTGCATAGGTCCACGTCAATGCATGTAAATAGATCCACTGCATTCTTTCAATTGCTGCAGAGTGTTTCTCCAGCTGGTCTTGTCTTGCTCTTTCATCCAATCTGACTGTCTCTGGCTTTTAATTGTTTTGATCATTTATATTTGTGTTTAATGCAATTATTGATATGGTTAGTTTTCTCTTTTCCTTCCATTTACTTTTAACCTATTTGTATCTTTGTATCTAAGTATATTTCTTGGAAGCAGCATATAATTGGGTCTTATTTCTTATTTTTTAAAAGAAAAGTACAACAGCTTTATTGAGGTGTGATGCACATACCATACAACTCACCCATTTAAAGTACAAAATTCAACAGTTTTTAATATAAAAAATGGTTGCTGAGTTGTGCAACCATCACCACAGTCAATTTGAGAATATTTCCATCATCCCCAAAAGAAACCCTCAACTAGCATTCACTTCCCATTTCCCCTCAAGCCCCAGCTTTAGGCAACCACTAGTCTGCTTTCTTTTGGACTCTATAGTTTTGCTTAATCTGGACATTTCACTTTAATGAACTGATATCATCTATTATGAATGGCCTCTTTCTCAAAGTGGATTGTTTTTAAGTATATGCCACCCTGGCTGAGATCCCACCTGATTTGTGGTCTGCTCTTTGTTTACCTTTTTTTATATTATTCCAATCTGAAAATCTCTGCCTTGTGTGGAGTATTTAGATCATTTACATCTAATATGATTATTGGCTTAGTTAGGTTTAAGTCTATCATCTTGCTACTTGTATTCCATTTGCCCCAAGTGTTCCCTGTTCCTCTTCTACTTTCTTTGGAAAGAATGCTTCCATTTCTTATGATTCCATTATTTCTTTTGTTAACTTATTGGTGATGGTTCTGTTTTGTTACTTTAGTGGTTACATTGGGGTTTAAAGTGTACATCTTGAGTATAACAACCTATCTTGAGGTTGGATTATGCTGCTTCACATATTGTATAAAAAACTTGCAATATTATACTCCTGTTTATTCACTCCTTCTTCCTCTGTGCTACTGTTGCAATAAATTTTACTTACACATTATAAAATCCACAGTACCTTATGATTTTTGTTTAAACAGTCATCTATTTTTTAAAGAGATTTAATAAGAAAATATCTTATGTATTTAACCATATAACTACCATTTCCAAAGGCTATTTATTCCTTTCGTAGATCTATATTTCTGCCTGATGTCACTTTCTGCCTGGAGGACTTCCATTATATTTCTTGTAATGAGAGTCTACTAGTGATTAACTTTAGTATGTCTGAAATGGTAGTTATTCTGCCTTCATTTTTAAGAGATATTTTCATGGCTTATAGAATTCTACAGTGACAGTGTTTTTTGTTTGTTTCATTTTGTTTTTGTTTTTTTCCTTTCAGTACTTTAAAATGTTTCTCTAATGTCTTCTTGCTTACATTATTTACAACAAGAAACTCTGTATTGAATGTGCCCTTTTCCTGTCTGCTTTCAGACTTATTCCTTATTATTGAGTTTGAAAAATTTTAATCATAATCAAATGTGTTGGTATACTTTTTTTTTTTTTATTTCTTGTGCTTGGGCTCCATTGAGTTTCTGGGATCTGTGAGTTTTTATAGCATTTGCCAAATTGGAAAACTGTTGGGTTGCTATTTCTTCAGGATTTTTTCTGTTTTATCCTCTCTCTCTCCTCCTTCATGGATTCCAATTACATCTATTGACATATTGGCCTTTTGAAGTAGTCTCACATCTTACTGATGATTACTTAATTTTTTTTAATCTTTCTCAGTGCTTCGTTTCATATAGTTTCTATTACTATAAATTTAGTTTGTTAATCTTTTCTTCCACAATATCTAATCTGCTATCCATCTTATCCAGTGTATGTTGCACCTCAGACATGATAGCTCCATCTCTAGAAGTTTGATTTGGTTCTTTTTTTTAATTTATCTTTTATGTCTCCATATAATTTTTTGAACATATGGAATACAGTTCTAATAACTGTTTTCATGTCCTTGTCTTTTCATTCTAACACCTATGTCATTTCTGGGTCAGTTTCAATTGCTTGATTTTTCTCCTCATTATTTTCCCATTCCTTTGCATGCCAGGTACTCTTTGATCGAATGACAGACGTTGTGAATTTTTACTTTGTTGAGTCCTGGTTATTTTTCTATTCCTTTAATATTCTTAAGCTTTGTTATGGGACAGTTAAGCTGCTTGGAAACACTTTGATCCTTTCTGGTCTTGCTTTTAAGAATTTTTTTTTATTGAGACCAGAACTATGTTTAGTCTAGTGCTAATTATTCCCCACAACTGAGCAAGACTTTTTTGTGAGTACACTGCCTAATAAATTATGAGCTTTTTCTAGCCTGGCAAAACTCTACACTATTCTTGGCCCTGTTGCAGCTCTGAGTACTGTTCCCTATAATTCAGTGCTCCTTTAGAGGAGCAGTTTGCCCCAGGGAGACATTTGGTAATGTCTGAGAACATTTTTTATTGTCACAGCTAGAGGTGCTACTGGTATCTAATGGATAGAGGCTAGGAATGCTGCTAAACAACCGAGGATAGCCCCCAACAAAAAGGAATTTTTCCATCTAAAATGTCAGTAATGCCAAGGTTGAGTAAATCTGCTATAATCCTTTCAAATCATTCCTTCTCTGGCCTCCAGTGGTCCCCTCACATGCATGTCAGTACTCTGTTGAATTCTCAAGAAGTACCCTCTACAGATCTGCAGAGTTCTTGCCCATGCAACTCCTTTTCTCCAAGACTTTGTTATGCAAATTCTTTACCATCTGTTCTACCAAATTTTCAGCTCTCTCTCTCTCTTTTTTTTTTTTTTTTTTGCCAACCTCATTGCATATGGGATCTCAGTTTCCCAACCAGGAATGGAACTGGGCCCCCTGCATTGCAAGCACAGAGTCTTAACTGCTGCCTCACTAGAAAAGTCCCTCAGCACTGTCTCTGTAGCTTAGGAAGTCAGCTAAGCTCTTCATGGGCACCTCCTTCCTGTGCTACAGCCTGGAAGCTCTTTCAAGGCAGTGAGCAAGGTTAATCGGGGGCTCACCTATCCGTCTCCCTTTCTCAAAGTTCACTATCCTTCATTTCTTCATGTCCATGTCTTGAAAACTTCATTTCATGTATTTTGTCTATTTTATTGTTGTTGCCATTTTATGTTTAGGCCATGCTATTTTATGTTGTGGCATGTGGGATCTTAGTTCTCCCATCAGGGATTGAACTCATCCCACTTGCTTTGGGAGCATGGAGTCTTAACCACTAGACTGGAAGGGTAGCCCCTGTTGCTGTTTTAGACAAGACAGTAAATCTAGTTCTAGTTACTGCATGTTGGCTGGAAGCAGAAGTTGACTTCTTATTTATTATTGCTATCAAATATTCTCTTTATCTCCTGTCTTGTGTCAAGAAAGCAACTTTTCTTATTTCTAATCTTCTCAACCACTAATCATTCGCTATATTCATTTCTCCCTGTGCCTATACCTCCTCAATAAGCACTACTTTTGTTACTCATGATACACTCTCCATTCCTTATATTTTTCAGTTTGGTTTGTGTTTTAATTTTGTGTCTCAAACATGAGGTCCGCTTGTGTTCTTCTATTTGAAACTGTAAGCTCAAATTTTAGTTGTGCTTGAATTTAGCATTATTTTAAAAATCACATAACCTGATTTTATTTTTGTACTTAATTATTTCAATTTTTTGATTTATAAATTTGTCTCAGGAAGCAAAATTTCCTCTGAAATGAACAATAGCAGTTGATTTCATCTTGTATTCAATTAACAGTAATCTAGTTATTCAATAAAGGAAACATTTTGAAGTTCTTGTGGTGTACAAAGTTGTATTTACTGTTGGATTAACATAACTGGTTATAAATCATAAATACTCATTTATTAGGGAAAATATGAGTCATGAATAATAAAAGGCAAAATTTTCTTGGTATTGTGTACAAATAACTTGGGCTTCCCTGATGGCTCAGAGGGTAAAGCATCTGCCTGCAATGCGGGAGAACCGGGTTCAATCCCTGGGTCAGGAAGATCCCCTGGAGAAGAAAATGGCAACCCACTCCAGTATTCTTGCCTGGAAAATCCCATGGATAGAGAAGCCTGGTGGGCTATAGTCCATGGGGGTCGCAAAGAGTCGGACACAACTGAGCGACTTCACTTTCATCTTTCACAATTAACTTAATTTGGATCATTAACCTCAAATGTGCTGGGTAAATGAACATTAAAATCTAAAATCTGCTCATCCCTTTAGGTGAGCTTTTCCAAACTATTATTAAGTGAGGAGGCAGTCTGTGCAGAAGATATTCAGGGCAATATTCAGGAATTTGTAATCCTTACAGATAATAAATAACAATGGAAGCAAGAGTGAGTTTGACCAAAAGGTTGCTTAATCCTTTGGGTTTGGACATTTGCTTCTATTTCAGTTGCTGTATCAACATATAAGCTTACAGAATTTTAGACGCACAGATGATTTTGTCACCGGCCTGAGAGATTCTAATCATTGGCAGCAAGGGTTTTAAAAATATAGGAAGTCCAGTTAAAATCAGATTACTTCCTAAAGGTAACAATTTTACAATATTTCTTTGGAGTTAGGAACACGTAACAATACAATGTGATAATGTCCTAAATTCTGTGGCCAAGTTTCAAATAATGTTGAAATAATGTATCTAAAATAGAGGATTTGATACCTAGAGTCCCTAAATCAGGACTATCTGCCCATTGATTTAATCCTTCAAATACTTTGCAAGATATTGAGGAAAAACAAATAGCCAAGTAATGATATTTGCTTAAGGCCAGCTGTGTTTTTCAGAGCAGTGCTATGTGTAGTAACTGAGTGGTTTTTCAAAGCACTAATGAAAATTAACCTGATCAGTTTGATATTGGCATATACTTGCCAGTATATAGCCAGTTCAGCCAAAAAATTTTGGTCCCCTTTCTCTCCAATAGTTTTCCTTCCCTTTCAAAGCTCCCACCCACTGATGAAGCAAAGGTCCTGTCCATTAACCTCTGTATGCTGAACATGCTCACAGCACCCCTCTTCCTTGGGTAGGACTGTGCAATCGCCATCAAAGTGCTTTAACAATTTAGCGCCACTTAAGCAGCAGCATTTTTTTAACCTTCTCATCTTCAGCTTTGAGTGCTGGAGATAATGCAGAAAACTGCCTTTTGAAGTTTTATTGAACTCACTGACTTCCATCAGAAGCGTATCAGTAGTTGCAAACGTTACAGTGTAAATTAAATCCTTGAAGAGTCTGAGCCATTTGCAACACTGGAAACCAAGATGCTAAGGATTTTTTATTGCTTGGAATCCCTAAGCTCGAAATGTCTTTGTCTTTGATGTGTATTTGAATACTCTATCTTGATTTTCCATGACACGTTAGAATTGCTTCACAAATAGAGAAAAGTCAGATATTTAGTGCTGGAGATATTCTATAAAACTCAAGAATACCTAAAATTATCTAGTACTAATTTATTAATGTTTAATTAGAATTGATTTATAACATGGGTAGCATTGCTACAAGGATGCATCTTTGCCACTGTCGATAACTGTTCATATTACTACTTTAAAGAACTTGCCAATTTTTGATTTATCTGATTTGGGAGACTGAAAAAAAAAATTGTATCATGGACTCTATAGTAAAGAAAAACTTTTACATTCAAAGATCCAAAGGGACAAAGAAAAAGATAGATTGGAAACATGTATGGTCTAACTTAGACATTGGCAATTTTTCTCTATAAACGGCCAGACAGCAAATACTTTAGACTTTATGGGGTCATCAGATCTCTGTGTTAGTTTTGTAGGGTTCCAGTAACAAAATATCCCAAATCTGGTGGCTTAAACCAACAGAAATGCATTCTTTTTATTCTGGAGGCAAGAAGTATGGAATTAAGGTGTTAGAAGGGCCATGCTCCCTCTGAGATTCTAGGGAGAATCTGTTCCATGCATCTGTCCGGCTTCTGCTGGTTGCTGGCAGCACTTGGCATCACTAGGCTTGTTTCAATCTCTGCCTCCATCCTCACCTGGCCTCTTTTCTCCTTTGTTTGTAATTCTTTGTATCCAAATGCCCCTCTTCTCTCTGTATAAAGAAACCAGTCATTGAAGTTGAAGCCCATGCGAATTTAGTATGACCTCATTCTAACTCTATTATAACTATTAATATATAGACTATATTTCTAGGTAAGGTCGCATTCACGGGTACCAGGGGTTAGGACTTGAGCATATATTTTGGGAAACCACAATTTAATTCACTACAGTCTCTGTTGTAACCACTCAATTCTGTCTTTGCAGCAGGAACACAGTCCAGAAAAATACATAAACAAACATATGTGCTCCATTCCAGTAAAACTGTATTTACAAAAGCAGGTCATGGGTCAGATTTAGTCAAGGGACTAGTTTTCCAATGCCTTGTCTAATTGAAACAAAACTGCAGCAGAGAAAGAAACTAGTTTTCCCTGGCATTCAGTTTAGTTCCGTTCAGTTGCTCAGTCGTGTCTGACTCTTTACGACCCCATGAATCGCAGCATGCCAGGCCTCCCTGTCCATCACCAACTCCTGGAGTTTACCCAAACTCATGTCCATCGAGTCAGTGATGCCATCCAGCCATCTCATCCTCTGTCGTCCCCTTCTCCTCCTGCCCCCAATCCTTCCCAGCATCAGGGTCTTTTCCAACGAGTCAACTCTTCGCATGAGGTGGCCAAAGTATTGGAGTTTCAGCTTCAGCATCAGTCCTTCCAATGAACACCCAGGACTGATCTCCTTTAGGAAGGACTGGTTGGATCTCCTTGCAGTCCAAGGGACTCTCAAAAGTCTTCTCCAACACCACAGTCCAAAAGCATCAATTCTTCAGCGCTCAGCTTTCTTCACAGTCCAACTCTCACATCCATACATGACCACTGGAAAAACCATAGCCTTGACTAGACAGACCTTTGTTGATTAGTCAGCTTATTTTTAAAGTATAAAAATGCATATATATTTGTATAAATAGCAACGTGTATGCATGCTCAGTCGCTCAGTTGTGCTTACCCTTTGTGACTCCACGGACTGTAGCCCGCCAGATTCCTCTGTCCATGGAATTCTCCAGCAAGATTATTGGAGTGGGTTGTCATTTCCTACTCCAGGAGATCTTCCTAACCCCAGGGTCAAACCCGCATCTCCTGCATTGGCAGGCATATTCTTTAGCACTGCACTACATGGGAAGTCCTATATATTGCAATACTTATTTTTTAAAAGTTGTCAATTTAGGGCAAGAGATGGAACCTTTACAATGACTTCAAATCCCAAAATTCTGTTACCAAAGATGCTTAAGTCACAATTTTTTCTGGTCAATGAAATGCTTTTTGATGATTGTACAGTTATGAGAGTTTACATAAACCTTTCCTCCAAAGAGAGCAAGACTGTTTTGGAAACAAGATTTTCCTTTAACTCAGGGATATTTATTCACTGCATTACAAAAAATGTATCTGTTTCCCTCACTATGCATGTGTTCCCTGAGGGCAGGGACATTGTTTGATTCAGTGGTGTGTTCTCAGCATATTAGTCATTCAATAAATATTTATCTAAAGTAACTTTTGTTTGTTGGAATAACAACAGTGAGTTGGTGGGTTGCTGTTTTAATCCTATTGTATAAAAATACTCCTGTCACCATACCTTGAAATTATTTATTGTCTTAAATAGAAAGGAAAGCTACATTAAGGGAAATCCAATTTCTATTAAAAGCTATTGGAAGGATTGGTAAAGAGAAAAATTGAGTAATAAATCAGCAGGGGTCAGTGAAAAAGATTCATCTTTTTAAAATAGGATCCATCAAAAAGAAGACAAAGGTAGGGATGTCAAGATACATTTCAACAACCAAGCTAAAATATTAGCAACTGCTTTTAAGTGCCCAGCTCAACTCATAGCAGAGACATATGAAACCCCATGTGGGGTAGCTGTCAGTGTGGGAGGGGTAGGATTTAGTTCAGTTGGCGAGATGGCAGGAGGAATATCCAAATTTTTCACACCGAGGCTCTGGAACTCGGGTCATTCCAGCTCAGAGTTTTCCCCATTTCCTCATCACTGGATAGAAGGCAGCAGTGAGAAAGTGAAAAGTATTAGGAGTTGTAATTTTGCTCAGAAGGAATCAAGACTTGTTGACAGTCAGCACAGATGTCAGCTGAGCCACTGTCAGCGAATCAGAGTCAGCTATGAGACTCCACGTTGGAAGCACAAGAAAGAGCAGGGTAATGTACATCCTGACGGCTGAGGTTGAAGAGACAGAGAGAGACTCCTTGGAAGAAGGGCTTTGTAAGTGGAAGAAAGTAGCTATCTATCGGTCCCAGCACTAAGGACGTGGAACCTCAGAGAAAAACCGGGGGCCACTGGGAATCAATTGTTTCAAGGTGATTATGGAACTAGCCAAGTCAAGTTTAGGAAAGGAGTGGGGGTAGGGAAAGGCACAAGAGCTGAAGACAAGACCTTTGGGGGCCTTCAGATTAGAAGGAGAGACAAAATGAGAAAGAATAAAGACAAAAGAGGGCCAATTAAAATGTGGATCAGCCCTGGGTCACTCCCTCTCCTGGGCTCGCATCTTCAGGGATAGAGGCTTTTCTGCCCACCCTAACCCCTGTCAGGAAATGTAAGAAAAAGAGTAGGTAGGCAAAGAAACACTATTCACCCTGCTTCTTCTCACTCATTCTTGCTACTGGCCCTTGCAAGAAACTACCCCATCAAATTAGCTACTCAAATTGCCTTAAATATCAAGATAGTGCTGCTTCAATTCATTTTCTCAAGAGGAAAATGCTTTTGAAGGAGAGGAATTAGGAGAGAAGGATCCACTTTTGCCACCAGTCAAGACATTTAGGTCCTGAAAACATGATACCTGTGCCCTCTGAACGAAATGTCTTTGTTAAAAAAGTAATAAAATAAATGTTTGGTGCACTTAACAAAGTTTCACTTCTAAGAAGCTCCCAATTTTCTCTTGCTCTTTAAAAAAAGATTAAAGAAATAAAAGTAGTATTTTTTTTTTTTTTTTAAGAAAAAGAAAGAAAATTTTTTCGTGAATAAAGAAAATGCAGCAGGAGAAAACTTTTCCATTGTGGAAAATTCAGAAAACATTGAGGCCAGTTTTTAGCTAGCTTCTGGACCAAGATTTGAGCTTGAGCTTATTTTGTGTGTGTGTGTGTGTGTGTATTAAGGTGATGGAGAAGGAAATGGCAACCCACTCCAGTATTCTTGCCTGGAGAATCCCATGGGCAGAGGAGCCTGGTGGGCTATAGTCCATGGGGTCGCAAGAGTCAGATATGACTTAGCAACTAGATCATCGTTAAAGATTCGATCTAGTAGCTTCAACAAGGACTCATTACACTCATTACCAGAAGGTGCGCCTCACCTGCTGATGAGACAGGATACCTTAAGCTGATTTCACCAGTGTTCATTTCTTGGGGAAAGTGAGTTTCCACCATATGCAATAACACCCTTCCCTCCCATAGTTCTCCAGGTTAAGGAGGCCTGTCGGTTTTTAGATGAATGTAATGCTGACAGAGGATGAGATGGTTGGATGGCATCACCAACTCAACGGACATGAGTTTGAGCAAGCTCCGGGAGTTGGTGATGGACAGGGAAGCCTGGCGTGCTGCAGTCCATGGGGTCGCAAAGAGTCGGATACGACTGAGCCACTGAACTGAACTGATGCTGACATCATGGCAACCTTTTATCTCCACAGGCAGACCACTGAGGATGGACCCCTGAGCCGACCCGGCCACAGCCAGGACTGATGTGCCCCGGGAAGGAATGAAGTATGGATGTGAAGGAACGGCGGCCCTACTGCTCCCTGACCAAGAACCGCCGGGAGAAGGAGCGGCGCTACACCAACTCCTCGGCGGACAACGAGGAGTGCCGGGTTCCCACGCAGAAGTCTTACAGCTCCAGCGAAACCCTGAAAGCCTTTGATCACGATTCCTCGCGGCTGCTTTACGGAAACAGAGTGAAGGATTTGGTTCACAGGGAAGCGGATGAGTTCTCCAGACAAGGTAGGTAGGTCCTCGTCCCAGGGACACGGCGGGCACGCTCAGTTCGCGCTAACTTGCCGGTGTCAGGATGCCATGATTTATCTTCTTAGATTGCTGTTCTAGCCTCTGATTCAGACTTTGAGATATCAGGTGATCCCACAGTCTTCCGCATAAGAGGTGGAAAGCCACCCATGGGCATATGGAGCCCCAGACACAAGTCCTTCTTGCACACAGTCAGTGTTGGGGCTTAAACTCTGTGGGCCCCCTTCCATGCTCAGGAAGATGCTCACAGTGTTTTTCTAATTAGAGTTGGTGTAAGGAGATCAGAACTGTCAGTGAGGAAACCCGTCTTTATTCTTCCTCTGCATCATCTCCTGATCCGTCCAGCCCAGCTGTTTCTGACTGTTTATAGGAGAACCTGCTTCAGAAGAGTTCCATTTTCTCCCTCAAAGGCCATCTAGGGCATTCAGGTTAAAACACCCTAGTTTCCCATAATATAACCTGTTATGGTTTGATCATTCACATTTATTTGTTGAACATTTTTACACTCTTGTTTTCGGCCTGCATGTTCAACCAGTGACACGGTGACTGCTGTAACTTGACCTCACACTCCTAACCCTTCTGATGTCCACCCATTAAAGACAGTAGCTTCTTTAAAGTTAGCATAAGTGTTAGTTGCTCAGTTGCTGACTCTGTTGGACCCCATGGACTGTAGCCCACCAGCCTCCTCTGCCCATGGAATTCTCCAGGCAAGGATACTGGGGTGGGCTGCCATTTCCGAACAGGGAACTCTTCCTGACCCATGGAACAAATCCGGGTCTCCTGCACTGCAGGCAGGTTCTTTACCATCTGAGCCCAGGAAAACGTACATAGAGACATTTTGTTTCTTCTAACATAGTCCTGAGATGTGTGCAACGTTACTGCTAATAAAATCTCCTTTCTCCTGCATTGTGCATTTACCCATAGCTTAGCCTCACTTAGCAAATTGCATCAAGAAATGAGGAAAAATAAACTTAAAGAATATATTCATTCTTTTCCAGTCACCTTACAGAAGGTGTGACTCAGTTTGATCCTGAGCAGGAACAAATTTCAGAAAAAGTAATAATGCAACAAATCAGTCAAAAATTTTCCACATTTTTTTTTTCTTCTCTGCATTGTAGAAAGAGCCATCCTAACTAGATTGAAATAATGTTCCCTCACCTAAAACCAGTTTATGTCAAGAAGACTCATCTGATTTACCAAAGGGAGAATTCCCCCCCCCCCCGCCCCACTTACTGACTTACTAAGTTTTTTTCCCTCCACCTGCCTTACTAATTACGCATATCAAATTACATGAAAGGGGACAAAATTGCTTAACAGTTTTAATCCAGTATTTAAGGGAAATACGGAACACATATTTGAGATAGCTACTCTTGCTAAATTAAGGGTCTTGAGCTCATTGTCCAACGGGTGATCATTCTAAACCCAATGTTTTGTTTCATGTTGTCTATACAACTGCTGTAGATTATCAGGGTATATTTTTCACCAATTGCAAAAATAGATATTGTAGACATACAGGCAATGGGAACCTGGTGAAGTCTTGCCTTTTATAACAAAAATAACTGTTTAGTGACCTATTGGGAAAAAAATACCTTGTGGAACACTATTAGAGAAAAAAGTTTCACATGTGGCATGATGCACCCAGGAAACACATCCCCACCCCAAGCAACCGTTTAGTTTTGGCACAAACAAGGATGCTTAACAGGTTAATTTCACCTCCCAGGCAGCATTAATCCAGTGCAGACTGTTGTTGATGACATGGTGAGACCATCTGTGGAAACCCCGGAACCTTAGACTTAGCGGACCAGGCAGTCCTATTACCCGGCGCCCGGCCAGCCAAGGACTAGAGCGGGAAGGGGCCGGAGGAAAGAGACAGAGCGCCAGGCAAGCCGACAGAGGCCTCCTGTCAGGAGAGACTGAAGCAGGAGCAATGAGAGGAGGCTTAGGAGCAGAAGAGAAAGGAAAAGCGAAAGTGCAGCGCATATTCAGATCGTTCACAAACCAGATCGTATTAAAGACGTAAACGGATGCACCGCTCTTCGTAGCCGAGGCGTGCTGACTCCTTACCTCGATGCTGCCTGTGTGCTGGGAGGTGTGTGCGCCGTCACTGGAGTCTCCCAGCGCCTTGGGAGCAGCGGCCTGAGAGCAGGATCCTTTCTCAAGTTGAGACAGGCAAGCCTGGAGCCTGAGATCCCATGGTCTGTGAGGGCCCCGCAGGGACTTGAACCCGGGGCCGTCTACCTCCAGTGCTCAGGCTTCTAACCTGTGTGCATTTGCCAAAGCAGAAAGCAGACAATTTAGTGTCATCCTTGCCCTACAGTTTTGTGGAGTCAATTTTAGCCAATTTTGATGGTACTAAAAGGAGGAGACTGAAGACATATGTAAAAAAGAAAACTAATGTGATTTTGTGATTGGGTGGATAAGGATGGGGGGAGAACTATTGCAAATGCTTTTTCTTTCCTGTGGTTTGATACAGGGAATGTTTGTAGCAGGAGCGGTAGATGAGGAAAGGAACAAGTCAAATCTGCTCTCAGATTATGTGTTTCCTGAGCAAGAGTAATGAAACCTCCTTCCCAGCTTTCATTTTCTTTGAACCTGACAAATGTCAGTTTTTCCTCCCTGACTATTATGCTGTGGGATTAATTATTTAATTGACAAAATGTGCTTCCTGCCACAGCTCTTGACATCATACACATAATAAAAATGAAAGATTAAAAATATTAATAGTAGCCAAAGATCATTGAATCCCTTCCAAAGAACTATGCTAATTGAGCTTGTCCATGGAATTTTAAAACACCTTGTCAGTCCAAACCCACTTCTTTGAATGACATGGGGAAATGTGCCTTCAGCTGGAGGAAGGGATAAAGAGAGAACCCACCTCCACCCGCAGAGGCTCAGTGGTAAAGAATTCATCTTGCCAATGCAGGAGATGCAGGTTCGATCCCTGGGTTGGGAAGAACCCCTAGAGAAGGAAATGGCAACTCACTCCAGCATTCTTGCCTGGGAAATCCATGGACAGAGGAGACTGGTGGGCTACAGCCTATGGGATCACACAGAGTCAGATACGACTTAGCGACTAAACAACAACAACCCATTAATTCAATGACATAGAAAAATCAAAACTAGAAATACAATAATTTTAATCAACTGTAAAAAAAACAAATAAGATTTCCTTATTTTTATCAACCAATTTTATGGTCAATTCTCAAACTTGGTTTTAATCATTTTTATAGCTTTACTGACTGGCAGCTGACTATTTTAAGTTATATGTTCTATTTAGATTCTGTAAAGCTGAGGATGGCTTCCTTTTCACAGTAATGTGTGATCTGACTGGATCTTACACAGGCCTCTTTCTGTCTCTCCTTTTAAATCTCTCCATGTGGTTTATTGGGTGATGGAAAGAGTTGTCCTTTTAGGAGCTGTGGAGCTCACTGTAGGTGTGTTGGAGTTTGGCTAATAGTGGATTCTTTGGCATCTTGGATACTATTTTCTTTGATTCATCGTTGAAGGGAATTTATCCCATCAGATGTGAGACATATTTCTTATGAAACAGCTGCATAAGATCATCCCCAGTTTTTAGAGAAGTGATAAAATATCTTCTTTTCAGCACTATGTACATTGCCTGTAATGTTCTTGACCACACGAGAAAGCTCATCAATCCAACGAGGAATGTTGGCCCTGAAGGTGAATTTTGAAATGAGGTGGCATCTGGAAATGGGAACACTTTTGTTCCACAGAACTATAAGCCTGAAAAAACAAAAGGAAAAAGAAAAACACCTCTAGGATAATCTTAACCCAAAGTGTTTATCTGTTAGTCAGGCATCTGGGTTGAGGTTGTGAATCTCAGGATTTTAAAATGAAAAGACTACCATTTACTCTTCTTTTATACAATGTCAGTGGGAAGAAAGGCTATCTGTTCTTACATCTAAAAAGCAGACAGCATTATGTCTGTGTTTGTACCACACCTGAAATCAAAATAGAGAATCCACTTACAGTGTAGGGAAGGGAAGGATGGAGGTAGATGGAAAGACCAACACTCTCTGACTTCTGAGAGTGGCTCACATGCTTTCCTGACCACTCGCTTCTGGTCCCGGAAACTTTCCAGTCTCCTCACTGCTGCTTCGGGATTTGCCTTCTCTTCCTGCTCATCATCAGCAAGGGTGCCCAGCAGCCCCCGGCTCCCACGAGGTGAGAAGTCATGTCCATGGATGACCGCTCACCTCGTAGCATGGCTGGTCCAAGGCCAGTAGGTAGGTCCTGCAAGCCCCGAAGCCTCCTGCTGCACTTCCTTAGAGGGTTGCATCCTGAGTCCCAGTCCATCTTTTATACAAGATTCCAGACGCTAGCCCCTTCCGTGACCAAACAGAATGCTCTTCTGTGAAACAAAAGGACATTAGAGGGGCAGTGTGAGTCTCCCTGTAAATATGCATCCAGGATTCTGGAATAAGCCTGGCTCGAATGGTGCCTCATCCTCCCATCTCCAGCCAGCTCTTTACCTCCCCTGGGCTGAGCAATGATATGGGCGCAGATGAGGTCTAGAACCTTCTTCAGCTCCTGATGGTCAGAGCTGATGCAGGTGCTTTGCTAGTGGGGCCAGATGAAAGCTCCAAAGGGGCTGCAGCAATTTCAACAGATAGAGAGCAGAAAGACAACCCAGTGGGAAATGGCTTGAAGAGACAATTCACAGAAGGACAAATTCAAGTGGTCAGTGAACATATGAAGAAGTCATCAGTTTTCCTATTAGTCTGAGAAAGGCAGTAGCCCATCCTGAGTCCCCCTCTTTCAGGTCCCAAATGATGATAGAACAAATGTGAAATGTACAAGAACCACTATAATGGAAACCTTTAAAAAAAGACTAGAAATAAAACTCCTTCCCTATCAGCAAAATCCAGTAGCTGGAAGAAACTAGTAGGGAAATTAAGTGATCCAAAAATCCCATCCGAAGAGAGAGGGGAGGAACAGTTACAGAATAGAGCTTTAGTGGAGGGAATAATTTGCATTCTTGCGTTCATGCAAGAATGCTATCTTGCATTCGTGTAATAATGAAAAATAAGTATTTGAATATGAATGTCAGGAAAGGGAAGATAGTCATTAGTGAAATGAAGAAAAGCACAATAGACTATCTAATTAGCAGGGGGAAAAGGAAATAATAGCAGTCTGATCACTTTAGCAAAAACAGCTCCAAGGAAAAAGAAGAAACGAGTAAAATCAGGAAAAACCATAAAACAACATGGAAAAGGGAACTCTATATATGACATATTACATGAAATGAAAATACACTGAATTTTGACAGACACTATCCAGCTAATTTATAAATGTTACTGGTACTTATACAAAACAGACTTGAGAGGGTAAAAAGTGGTTGAGAATGAAGAGATAGAAATATAGAGATATTAGGTAAATACAAACAAAAAAATAAAGTAGGAATGGCAGTATTAATATCGGCAAAGGTGGAATTGACAATTAAAAATACTAAACAGGATAAAGAGGACCAGTAAGTAAAAGATAAGAGACAAGAGGATGGGCATTCTTAAATGCATACATTAAACAACATAGTAGCTAAATTTACAAAGCAAAAGCTTTTGGGAGAAAGAAGTTTATTAAAACATACTTATTGTGGAATATTATAGTTTGCCTTCTTCAGAAACAGATCTAAAAAGACCAGCAAATAGAAACTTACTATGTTTCTTTACTACGTACCTTAAGAAAGACGTAAGATATCTGGAAAAAACAAAGAAACCAAAGGAAAATAGGAAGAAATAGATGATCATGATAAATTAGAGACAAACAAAAAGTTGATTATTTTAAAAGGCAAAGAAACCAGAAAGCATCTGATGGTCCTGGTTACAGATTAACAAGATCAAAAATAAGGAGAGATACTGAAGACATTGTAACAACTAAAAGGATCAGCTCCGAACAACACAATTTTTAAATCTAGAGAAATTTATTTTTTCTCAATAAAATATGATTGACCCCAAGTTATTTCAAAACAGGGGGAAAACTCGTCAGAATTGATCATCTCAGAAGCGATTAGAAAGGTGATTAAAAGGGACATCATTAAAAAGTACCAGAGAGCTTCCTGTGGCTTTCCTGGTGGCTCAGTCCGTAAAGAGTCTGCCTGCGATGCCGGAGAGCTGGGTTCAATCCCTGGGTAGGGAAGATCCCCTGGAGAAGGAAATGGCAACCCACTCTAGTATTCTTGCCTGGAGAATTCCATGGCCAGAGGAGCCTAGTTGGCTACAGTCCATGGGGTCACAGAGAGTTGGATTGAACTGAAGGACTCACTTTCACCAGCTAGGTTCCTAGTTGAATTTTATGTAATCTTCAAACTACAGGCAAGTGCAAAGTTCAGAAAGCTATTCAACACCAAAAAAAGAAAGAAAAGAAAGATGGAACGCACTCAAATTCATACTGTGACATTGACACAACTTAATAACAAAACTTAACTTGGTACAAAAAGAAGCTATCTAGACCAAAATTGCTTCTCAATATGTACGTAAAAATTCTAAATATTTGTATCTAAGAATCTAGAAATGAGTAAAAGGATAATAGTCTGGACTAGGTTAATAACCAAGTGGTTACTAATCCTTGGTGGTGATGCAAGGATTTTTTTCAATGTTAGGAAATCTATTAACATAATTAGATTAATAAATCAATGTAGAAAAGCATGATCTTATCACTAGATGATGAAATGGTTTGGGGTAAAATTTTTTTTTTTTTTTTTTTTGGGGTAAAATTTTTAAAGCTATTCCTTCTTAAAATAAAGCTCACTAAGTAAACAAGAAGGAAAAACACATAAATATGTTAGTTGTATGAGATAATCTATCAAAAAAATTGAACAGCATTTTAAAGGTAAGATCCTAGGACCATTTCCATTAAAGTCAGTAACACAAGAAAGGCTCATCTACCCTCACAATTACTATGCGAAACTGTTTAGACTTTTTAGCAATTGTATAAGAAAAGAAAATGAAACAATTAATATATATTTTGGGAAACATTGAAACTAGCACTTTTGTTGATTGACTTTGTATGTGCAAAAACCATTTGAAATAAAAAACATTAAATAATATTTGAAGCAAATTGGTACTTGGGTAAATAGAAGATAAATATATAGACCCCACTGGTAGTGTATATAGCATAATAGTTAGGAACATAGATTCTGGATCTAGGTGATAAAGGTTTCATACCCACACCTTCCATTCATTAATTGCATGGCAAGTTACCCAATTTTGGCCAAGTAACTTGCTTGAATGAATTACTTAGTTTCTCTGTACTTCAGTTTTCTTCTGTGCAGATTGTGCTTTAGCTTTCAATCTATGGCTTATTGAGGATGAAATGAGTTAATATATATAAACTACTTAATAATAGAATAATTGCCTGATGCATGTTATATACCACTTCTAAATATTTATTAAACAATCATTGGCTAAATTTGGAAGTCAGAAAAACTATCTTACCACAATGTCAACAAACACTATAAAGTTCTTTGAAATAAATTTTACAAGAGTTGTATGGGACCTAATAAGAACAGATCCATAAATATCATTGTGAGACATAAAACAAGATCTGACTAAATGAAAAGAGAGTCAGTGTTTTCAGATGGGAAGATAGACATCATAAAAATATCAATGCTACCAAAATAAATGCATAGAAGTCAAGGTTTATGTTTAATGTGAAAATGTGATCTTAAAATTTGTGTGGAAAAATAAATGTCAAAAATAGCCAAAAATATATTCAAAAGTGAGAACGAAATGCCCTTACCATACATTTAAAAACATTCTAGGAAGCCATGTAATCACATCTATAAGATACTGGCATAAATAAAAACAAGTTGATCAGTGAAGTAGACTAAAATTTCAGAAATAGATCCTAGTATATAGAGAAATTTAGCATAAAACAAAAAATGGCTTTTCTATTCAGTGTAATTTGATAAATGGTGCTGGCACAACTGGCTATCCATCTGGAAGAATATAAAATTGGACCCATATCTTTCAGCATATTCAAAAATAAATTAAGATGGATTAAAGACAAATGTAAAAAATAAAGCAGTAAGAATTCTAGAAGTTCATTTGAGAGACTGAATACAGTAGGAATTACTTGATCCATTAGTAGCAGAAAGCTCCAAAAACAATGATTTAAACTCCTAACAGAATTATTTTCTAACAAAGCAAGAAGTCCAAAGGTAGATTGTCCAGGGTTCAAAGATGCCATAGAGGACCCAGATTATTTCTGCTTTTTTTTTTTTTTGCTCAGTCATCCTTAGCATGTGGCCTTTGTCCCACGGATCCCCAGATGTTTGCTGCATTTTCATATTCCTGTTGAAATAGAATAAAAGCAAAGATGAGAAGCACTTCTCTCTATTGGACTATTTCTTTTTACTCCCCAGAGACATCTTCCCGCATCTCTTTTTTCAGAACTGTTATACTTGGCTACACTTAGCTGCATGAGAAGAGGGAACATTTACTATTTTTGCCTTCCAGCTTCTTTAACAGAGGCAGGCAAGGAAAAAGTGGTTGTGAATCTATACAGCCCGCCCCAGGGACTTTGTATACATCCCGAGCATAGAGGAGACCATTCTCATAGAAATAAAAAGTCCAGAAGAAAAGCCTTATATGATTATTTTTTATTTAAAATATTGCATATAAAATATAAATACAAATAAAATACCATGAACAAAATTATTATGTTGGGAAATATGTTTTTAATCCATGTGACAGATAAAAGGTATATACACACATATATATATAATAAACGAAGAGTAACTTTGCAAATTGAAAACAGAAAGACCACCCAAGGGGAAATGGCTTGAACAGACAATTCACAGAAGAGCAAATTCAAGCGGTCAGTGAACGTGTGAAGAGGTCATCGGTTTTCCTATTAGTCTGAGAAGGGCAGTAGCTCATCCTGCGTCCCCCCACACAGCTCGTGTCCTGGCTCCAATCCTTGAGCATTCATGAACCAGGTGACCACCGGTGATTTGCTCAGGACATTCCTCCCAGCTTAGTAAGCAGAAAGTGAATGGGAGAAGCAACTGTCGTGACAGGTGTTCCTATTTGGAATTCTGAACACATTGGGGTTTTTTTTGTTTTGTTTTTTTCAAAAAGGTAGGCTTGTACATTGAAGTCACACACTAGAGTGTTCTTCCATCCAGATGACTTAATACACTTGCATGTTTTATCTGGGCTTCCTCCATATTGTTTTCATGGAAAAGTATATACTGATCCATTATCAACTTCTAAACGCCATACATGGATTCCTAAAGCAAGAACTTGCTGCACAACTGAAGTTTTGGCTTAGGAAGAAAGTAAAAAAAAGAAATTAGAGTTTGTATTTCAGTGTATTTCCTTTCAGTTATGAAAGGAAACCTGCCAGTTTTACATCATCAAAGATCAAAGGCAAAGATCATCCCTGTCTTGGACCCACAGGAGTGGGAGGAAAAGCACCTTCCTAGACAGGCAGACGCTGTTGTTTATGTTCACTCTGTCCCGATGGTTGGTTTTCAATTCAGGATGAATTCCAGGCATGCTAGGAGCATGGCACGGTGTTTCTGATTTAGTTTAGGGATGAAATATAAACAAAATTTCCTGGTGCTAAAGGAAACTTTAATACCCTGTGACCCATACTTTTTTGGGGGGTTTCCCTGGTGGCCCAGATGGTAAAGAATCTGCCTGTAATGCTGGAGACCCAGGTTCAATCCCTGGGTCAGGAAGATCCCTTGGAGAAGGAAATGGCAACCCACTCCAGTATTCTTGCCTGGAGAATCCCATGGACAGAGGAGCCTGGCGGGCTACAGGGGTCCGTGGGGTCATGAAGAGTTGGACACAACTGAGCTAGTAACAAACATACCCCCATACGTTTACTAATGTTTAACTCTTCCTTTTCCTCCTTCTTGGACTCATGACACTGTTGTTCTCAGCTTTGTTTCATAGTCCACTCTGTTGCCTTCTTTCTGCCTCTGTGTAACCTTATGGTTGGGAGATTTCTGAGATCCTCCAAGTCTGTTTTATAGATGAGGAAGACAGAGATCTAGGCTTGTAAAAATGCTCACTCAGTCAATAGCTGGTGAGTTCCAGAGCCAGAAATTGTTGTCATTCAGTCACCAAGTTGTGTCTGACTCTTTGCGAACCCATGTTACCAAGCTTCTCTGTTCCTCAGCATCTCCCAAAGTTTGCCCAAGTTCCTGTCCATTGAGTTGGTGATGCGATCCAACCATCTCACCCTCTATCACCCCTTCTGTCTTCAATCTTTCCCAGCATCACGGTCTTATTAATGAGTCAGCTCTTTGCATCAGGTGGCCAAAGTATTGGAGCTTCAGCTTTAGCATCAGTCCTTTCAAGGAATATTCAGGGTTGATTTCCTTTAAGATTGACTGGTTTGATCTCTTTGCTTTCCAAGGGACTCTCAAGAGTCTTCTCCAGCACCACAGTTTGAAAGCATCGATTCTTCAGTGCTCTGCCTTCTTTATTGTCCAGCTCTCACATCCGTAGATGACTACTAGAAAGACCATAGACTTGACTACATGGGTCTTTGTTGGCAAAGTGATGTCTCTGCTTTTTAACACACTGTCTAGGTGTGTCACAGCTCTCCTTCCAAGAAGCAATCATCATCTAATTTCACATCTGTGGTCACCATCCACAGTGATTTTAGAGCTCAAGAAGAGGATATCTGTCACTGCTTCTACCTTTTCCCCATCTATTTGCATGAAATGAAGGGAGAGGATGCCATGATCTGTTGTGTTTTTTTTTTTTTTTAATATTGAGTTTTAAGCCAGCTTTTTCACTCTCCTCCTTTACCCTCATCATGAGGCTCTTTAGTTCCTCTTTGCTTTCTGCCACTAGAGTGGTATCATCTGCTTATCTGAGGTTGTTGATACTTCTCCCAGCAATCTTGATTACAGCTTGTAACTCATCCACCCTGGCATTTCACATGATGTGCTCTGCATATAAGTTAAATAAACAGGGCAACAATAAACAGCCCTGGTGTACTCCTTTCTCAATCCTTAACCAGTCAGTTGTTCCATTCAGGGTTCTAACTGTTGCTTCTTGACCCACATACAGGTTTCTCAGGAGACAGGTAAGATGGTCTGGTATTCCCATCTCTTTTAGAGTTTTCCACAGTTTGCTATGATTCACACAGTCAGAGGCTTTAGCGTAGTCAATGAAAGAGAGATAGATGTTTTTCTGGAATTCTCTTACTTTATTTATGATCAAGAGAATGCTGGACATTTGATCTCTGGTTCCTCTGCTTTTTAAAATCCAATTTGAACATCTGGAATTTCTTGGTTCATGTAATAGTGAAGCCTAACTTGGAGGATTTTACTTACTAGCATGGGAGATGAGTGCAATTGTCTTGTGATTTGAACATTCTTTAATACTGCCCCTCTTGGGAACTGGGATGAAGATTGACCTTTTCCAGTCCTGTGGCCACTTCTGAGTTTTCCAAATTTGTCAACATATTGAGTGCAGCACTTTAATAGCATCATCTTTTAGGATCTGAAATAGCTCTGATGGAATCCCATCACCTCACAGCTTTACTGTCAGCAGTGCTTCCTAAGGCCCACTTGACTTCATCCTCTGCCATGTCTGGCTCTGAGTGAGAGACCACACCACCGAGGTTATCCAGGTCATTAAGACCTTTCTGTGCAGCTCTTCTGTGCGTCCTTCCCATCTCTTCTTGATCACTTTGGCATCTGCATCTATCAGGTTCTTTACCATTTCTGTCCTTTATTGTGCCCATCTTTGGAAGAAATGTTCCTTTGATGTTTCCAATTTCCTTAAAGAGATCTCTAGCCTTATCCTTTCTGTTTTGCAAGAAATAGAGTCAAATCCTGTCATTTATCTACTCTACTCTTTCACCTTCTAGCTTTCATAAATAAACCAAACCATCCTAGGAAAACCATAGTAAAAGCCTTGAATGTGCTTGAAACCTTGAAGTAAACATAGATAGGTTAGAGAGGTCATAAAAGGACAAAACATAAAAGAAAAAAAAATTGGATTTCATCAAAATCAAAACTTCTACTTATGAAAAAAATACCTTTCAGAAAATGAAAAGGCAAGCTGCATTTTACATAGTTTTGCATATTTATGTATGTATGCATGTGACAAATAGATGTACCATTACATATATATGTATATTGACATATGCATACATATATGCCTATATATGTTGTATATGTCAAATGACTCATATCTAGAATATATAAAGAGCTTCTATAAATCAGTAACAAGATTAGTAATGCAATTTAAAAATGGACAAAATTCTTGTAACAGAAACTATGCAGATGATACACAAATGTCTAATGAACACATGAAAAAGTGTTCAACATCATTCAGCCATCAGGGAACTGAAAATTAAAACTACAATGAAATACTACCACTCACCCACTAGAATGGCTAAAATTAAAAAGATTCATAGCACCAAATATCAGTGAAGATGTGGAACAAATGAATTCTCATACATTGTTGATGGGAATGTAAAATGTTAAATGGCAAGATTTATTTAGAAACTGGCAATTTCTTACATAAAGTTAATAACATCTTCCCTTTTTCCCAACAATTCATTTCCTAAGTATTTACATAAAACAAATGAAACTTTATTTTCACAGTGACTTTATTCATAATGAGCCCAAACTAGAATGACCAAGTGAAATTATGTGACAAATTGTAGTATATTTATGCAATAGATGGATCTTCCTGGTAGATCAGCTAGTAAAGAATCTGCCTGCAATGCAGGAGACCCCAGTTCGATTCCTGGGTTGGGAAGATCCACTGGAGGAGGGATGGGCTGCCCACTCCAGTATTCTAGGGCTTCCCTTGTGGCTCAGCTGTAAAGGATCCATCTGCAATGTGGGAGACCCGGGTTCGATCCCTGGGTTGGGAAGATCCCCTGGAGAAGGGAACGGTTACCCACTCCAATATTCTGGCCCGGAGAATTCCCTGGACTATATAATCCATGGTATTGCAGCACTGGACATGACTGAGCTACTTTCACATGTAATAGGACACAGCTTGGTAATACCAAAAATGAATTACTGGTACAAGCAACAGTGAGGAAGAACCTCAAAAATATTCCATTAAGTGAAAGGATTCAGAGCAGATACTGCATGACTCTGTTTATATTAAGAGTAAGAACACACAAAACTCAAACTCATCTGTAGCAAAAAGAAATCAGAACGGTGGTTGCCTGTGAAGATGGGGATTGACTGTATGGGATGCAGGGAGGAATACTGTGGGCACGAAGGAGATGTGCAGTGTTTGGTTTGGGTTCATGGTAGATACATCTGTTGAAACTCACTGAAGTATCCATTTGAAATTTGTGTATTTCACTGCATGTAGAATTTACCCAAGCAGCGACAATTTTTAAATTGTTGTTGTTGCTGTCCAGGAGCTAAGTCATGTCCATCTCTTTGCGACCACATGAACTGTAGCACCCCAGGCCTCCCTGCCCCTCACTATCTCCTGGGCTTTCCCCAAGTTCATTCCACTGAATGGGTGATGCTCTCCAACCATCTCATCCTCTGCCACCCTCTCCTCCTTTTGCCTTCAATCTCAAAACCCAAAACTGGACATTTCAAACACCTGTAGTTGCACGTGGGAAGTTTGGGTTTGCGTTCTCCTTTCATCCTGCTTCAGCCATTTCATTTGACCCTGGGACTGTCATATTGTCCCCACTGAGCCACAAGCACAGTCCTCTTAAAAAACACCTCTGCTGCCAATCCGCCGCAGTGTTTTGCTGAATAAAGACATTTTGGTCACTAAGATTATAGCATTCCCAACCTATCCAGGCTTCCCTGGTAGCCCAATCGGTAAAGAACCCACCCGCCGATGCAGAAGACTCAGGTTTGATCCTTGGGTTTGGAAGACCTCCTGGAGAAGAAAACAGCAACCCAGTCCAGTATTCTTGCCTGGAGAATCCCAGGGACAGAGGAGCCTGGTGGGCTATTGTCCACAGGGTTGCAAAGAGCCAGGCATGACTGGGCGACTAACACTCATCTCTAACACACTCACCTATCCAGGACTGTGCTGAGGGAGAAAGTGAAGAGTTGGTGGCATGTGATTAGAACCATGCCTTTCAAATGTTTTCATCCATTTCTAAATAGAAAGAAGAAAGCCCAATTTTAGTGCTTGGATGTAGATTGCAATTTTTGACAGTTTTATTGTTGGAATTCACTAAAATGATAAATAACTTTAAAGTATTTCCCCATATTGTGTGTTCCAGGTAGGTCAAAAGAATTAAATTCATATTTCTTCAATGTAGGTCATGAAATATGCACATATTATTTTAGAGTATCACTAATAGCATTGAAAAGATGTGAAAGCAGTATTAATAACTGCTGATTGCAATACTAATTGTGTGTCTCTCTGTACTATTTTATCCTGCTCTCAAAGTGAAAAGAAATACATCCATTTTTTCCTACTCTTCTTATTTTTATTTTGTTTATTTGTATTTTTTTGCATTTTGAAAATCAATTAACAGTCAAGCATGTTGGAAATTGTGAAAGAGGAGAATTTGAGAGCCAAGAGCAAAACGCTTTTAAAGACTGAGATTTCGTTTAGTCTTGGATGCCATTATAGTGAATAATGGGAACTGATCCTAGACTTCAAAAGAAATATGACCATATGGTCTTACCATTCAGCACTTAATGCTGCTATGAATTTCCAGTTCTACCCCAACTTTTCATTTCCCCAGTGTTCCCCCTCACCTCTGTCATCTTACAAAAACGAAAGGAATCTGAAACCCTTTTTCACGTTTTCTGAAATACTTCCTGGTGCTGAGAAAAACCCTTTTCTTTCTGAGAGTAGGGTTTCATAAAGAAGGACAAAAACCTGAAACATTCATCAGATCCCTTAGGCTAATCACCTCGTCTCCAAAGTTTTTCTTCCTTTTGAATATGAACTCCTTAAAATGATTCGTTTAGAGATCAACATGATTAATCCTTCTCAGTCACTACAAATGTCAGCAGCGAGATTAAAGGATTTAGATGGCCATGTTTACTCAACCTTAAATTTCTGTGTTTAAAGACATGAGTTAAATAGCTCTAGTTTATCACTGTTTCATGTGAGCATTGTCTTCTTTAGTTCCCTCCTTTAGCTCCCCTGCCTAACTGATTGTTAACTAATTTTGGCTGTTAAGTAGGTAAGTGCCTCTTTCAGGCTTGGCAACCAACCTGCTTTGTAGATTACCTGCCAGAAGGTGTGAGTAGATAGACATAGCTTATAGCCCTCCTCCGGACACAGGGCGGGTAATCCTCTCCCCCTGCCTCAGCCTTTATTGGTCTGATGTCCTGAGCCCCAGATGACTGCTAAACTTGTATCCGGTTCCTTGCCACGTTGCCAATTTTGGATCCACATGTGAGTCAGCATGGTGCCAGTTCAGTCACAATTATTAAACACCTGCTGCTTCATGCCAAACCGCACACATATTTATACCAACACCTACTGCAGTCTGATCATCAGATACCAGCAGATATGTTGTAGGCGTATTATCATTCATCATTGGGTCTTGAGTTGTTCTAAAGAAATAATTACTAAGTGAAAAATAAAAAGCAAATTCATTTTCAGAACACTTTTGAGAAAAAAATTAAGTTTACAGTTATCGACCTCATTCCAAATGGTTGCTAATGTCAGAACTACACTGTTTTGCAGTTGGGAATCTAAATCCTTCACGGTACATGCTTAAGAAGATGCTCTTTCTTTGTTAAGTCAGCAAACACACAACCTAATTTTTCTCCTTTGAGCCACTAAACCTTCTCTTCAGCATCCATATGTTTGTCCTCCCCTGGAGGCTTCACAAATCTTATCTTGAAGAAAATGTGTATTCTCTGGGGCCCTTCATGCTAATCCTGCTTTCCCTGCTTGCAAGTACGCTTGGGGTTTTCCCTTCTCAGCGTCTCAAGTTCCCTGTCCAGGCTCAGCCGCACACTCCCAGTGACTGTGCCGTACACAGCTGAGTTGTGGATGAACGCTGATGGGGTAGCCTGCCAGGGCTTCTGTTAGACCCGTGCTCTGAGTAATAGATTGGGCTATAAACAGGCTGTGTCACGGTCATTTCCTCTGTCCCCTAGAAATTCGAGACTATCGTTACCTGTTCTAGGTATTAATATCTTATGAATAGGTAAATTGAGAAAGTGATGAATACCATTGAAGATATTTATGTTTTATAGTCAGTAAAATAGGGAGGGAAAGTTAAAATATTTAGTGGGATTTTAAGTTAATTTTTCAAATGTGTTCATCGTTTTGGGTAGGGTTTTGTAAGTAAAGGTTTATACCCTCATTGAAATCTCTATTGCATGTTCAAGGATGGGTATTCTGTTCAAATAGTGACAAATTGAACAGAAGGAAGCTTGGAGTGTCCTGTAAAATATGCATTAGAACTTAAAGGGGAAAAAATTTCCATGCGTTTATTTTATTCTGTGATCTTAACAGTTTACAAACACAGCATGGGAACTCCAGATAAGATGGTGGTAACACAAGTCCACCTGTTTCAAATAAGAAATGTTTGTCCAATTCGTAGATTTGTGTCATGGCTCCACTCTTGAGAATGGTCGTTCCATATCTGAGAACAGATAATTCTGTCCAAACTGACAACAACCAAGGAAAATAGTTAAAGACAGTTATAGGTTATTGTACCCTGTGTATTACATTTGTATTGATTCTTCTCTCCATTTCCTATGCTCAGTTTTGGGGCTTGTTACTGCAGAAAAAAAAAAAAATAGATGCCTATTCTCCTTTTAAAAAAAGCCCATCTATGATGAAGTAAAGAATTGAAGTAAAAGAAAAACATTGCTCCCATATTTCTTACACAGCTTCATTTCTTTACAGTAAATGAGGAAGGATTTTTAAAACCCAGTTTCTCCAAGAGAAGATAGCTGATTAATTTCTAATTATTGAATAAGAGCTGTTAAACAGAAAATCAAGAAAATATGTCTTTTTTAAGAAAATACTTTCATTTTTCTTTCTTGTAGTTAATACAAATTATCAGGCGAAGTAAAAATTCAAAACTGTAAAATAGAAAACTACTAATTTCCTTCACAGCTCCTTCTGTATGATCCAACATCAAAGTTATACAACCTCCTCACCTTCATTCATGCTCCAAACTGTACACATTTATTTAATTTGTTGATTCTCTTTCTTAGTTTCCAAAAATCATATTTATACACACTACTTTGCAACTTGTCCTTTTTTACTTAAAAGATATATAATAGGCTTCCCTCCCAGAACAGAAGATATAGGTCCAAACCCACTCTTTTCTGCTAGCCACGTAGTCTTCCATGAAAGGAATATATAACTTATTTAGCCATTCCCTTTCTGGTAAACATCCCAGTTATTTTAATTTTTGCAGCAATGTCATAATGAAAATTATTTGTACATATATGTTTAAGATTAGCTGATTTTATTTCTCTAGGATATAGTCTCAGAGGCAGACTTTATGAGCTAAAGAGTATTTTAACTTTAATAGAAAAATGCATTTGAAAATTAAACCAGTATATTAGAAGACAAAGAAAAAAATAATAGAATAATGTAATAATGAATTTGTGTAGCAGACCCACAGAATCCACTGCTTTTTAAGAGAACATGATGCTTGGTTCCAGCACAAATTTTATTACCGATGACCTATAGTCCATCCCCTCATTGCAGGTTTGCTGTATGGTATACACACTTGCAGTGTGGTATAGAAGAAAACCAACAGATTAAAACAAGTGTTGGTGAAGTTATATAGAAACTGGAACCCTCACACATTGGTGTTGGACAGCAACATTGTGCTGCCACTGTGGAGAACAGTCTAGAAGTTCCTGAAAAGGTTCAACATACAACTACATACAAGATGACCAGCAGGGCCTCTCACAGGTGTAGACACAGAGGAATGAAAACGTGGTATTCCATAGTAGCATTTTCATAATAGCCAAAAAAATGGAAACGACTCAAATCTCCATTCACTGATGAACAGAGAAAGAGAACGTGATGTATTCATACAATGGGATATTATTTGGCCATAAGAAGAAATGAGTACTGATACATGCTATAATATGTGTGGATCTTGAAAACACTATGTTAAGTGAAAACAGCCAGTCGCAAAAGTCTACATATTATAGGGCCCCTTTTCTTTGAAATGTCTAGAATAGTCACTTCTGTGGTGAGAGAAAGTGTTTTAGTACTTGCCTAGGGCTGGAGGGGTTGGAGGGGTAAGAGGAAAAATAGGTGACTGATAATTGGTACAAAGGGTGATAAAAATATTATAAAATTGATCGTGATGATAGTTGCACACCACCATGTACTTACTAAAAACTATTGACTTGGACACTTTACATAGGTTCATTGTATGGTTTGTGAGTTCGTATCTCAGTAAAGCAGTTTTGGAAAAAAGAACAAGCAGGTGAAAGAGAGAAAAGGGACAGCTCTAGACATTCGAGCATCTAGACATAAGCAGGGAGAGAAGACACGAGTTCCCAAGTTAGGGCACCCTCCCCCTGGCTTCTGCAGTCACCCAGATGACTGAGGCTAGCTCCTCGTGTAGAGCTGTTTTCTTGTCAGCTCACTCAGACACAGCAGATGTCTTGGCTATTGATGACCATCCCTGCATTGCAGCTTTGAAAAATGCCTTCTTGGGCTTCCCTGGTGGCTCAATGGTAAAGAATCTGCCTGCCAGTGCAAGAATCATGGGTTCGATCCCTGGCCCAGGAAGATCCCACACGCCACAGAACAACTAAGCCCATGCACCCCAACTCTTGAGCCTCTGCTCTAGAGTCCAGGGGCTGCAACTGCTAAAGCCTGGATGCCTAGAGCGTGTGCTCGGCAACAAGAGAAGCCAGCGCAGTGAGAAGCCTGCACACCGCAACTAGAGAGGAGCCCGCACTCACCACAACTAGAGAAAAGCCCGCGTAGCCACAAAAACCCAGCATAGTCAAAAATAAATAAATAAATAAATGCATTTTTAAAAAAAAGAAAAACCCCCTCTTGCTCAGATTAGGTTCTAGACACCGGTTAAGAAAAGGCCATTTTGCAAGCCCCTGTCCTTTTACTAAAGAGATGCCTATGCTTGGGTGCCAGCCTCATCTGAAGTTATTTGTTTTCACACAGTTCTTTCTACTTTGTCACATGCCCTCATTCATTTTTCAAAGTGTGAACCCTTTTTTTTTTTTAATGATGCAACTTGCCTAGACTGTTTATTCAGTTTTTCTTTTATAGATTTTTCAAATTTATGAGTGTCATAAAACAAAAGTGCCTAATCTAGTCCAAGCTAACCTTGCCTTTTAATCACAAGAAATTTCATCCTCAGGTACACTTTATTCTTGCTGCAATTTATTATTTTGGGACTGTTTCAAATTGTAATGGGAAACTCTGTGGTTGGCCTTGCTGATCAAGGTTATCAAAATTCAATGTGCAGGAGATAAATACTGATTTCATCGGACTCAGCCAAAAAGAATTAATATAAAGACTCAGAGGGCAAAGAAAGAAATTAAAGTAATGGTATTAGAACCATTGCAAAGAACACAATCTGAAAAAACAAAAAAGCATGGACAATAAGAATAAAGGTATCCTTGTTTCTTTAAGGTTATTTGAAGCCAAAGTTGACTTTAAGCAAGATGGTCATGTTTTTAGTCTGGTTCCAGAGCATCTTTGCTGCCTTTCTCTGCCTGTCTCTTTCCGCTTCTCCACATTGACTTAAAGTCTTGCCTGAACGACTGCACCCGACCCCCAAACTCCCAGCTCCATGGTACCTCAGCCAACTGCCTCTTCTCCTGATCAGGAATCCTTCTTTCCCTCCATCTTCCTTCGGTTTGTCAAAAGTGGCTGTGCTTTCCGTTAGTATATCCCATCCTGCTAAACATTGCTCACCTGTAGAAAAAAAAAAAAAAAAGCTTAATTTATTCTACTTTAATAACTAGAACTCCCCAGATATGTTTGCATTAAAATGAGGGATCCTACAAGCAAGACTCCTTAACCTAAAGGAGAATCAACAATAATAGAATTTGAAGCACTGGCTACAAAGAGTTTTGATTGAAGGAAAAGTCAACTTTAGTGGTAATGTGGCTCTTCTAAAATTATTTGAAAGCAATCCTCTCCCTCCCCTCAAATGATACATTTCTCTATCATTATTACATTTGTCCAGATGTTTACTTTTTGTCATTTTTCATTCTGCTCCCCTTTATGCTGGTCTCATTTACATAAAGCATCACTTTTAAATATTTAACATTTTTAATTTTTAGAATTTTTTAAATTGAATGAAAGATTCTTTAATTCCATAATGCTTGACAATTTTTCAAAAGATTCACATATGCAATTCCATAATAACCCTTTTTTGTCCCCTCTTCCTTATGTTGTCCCTCCCCTCTTTCCCTCTCCCCACTGGTAACCACTAGTTTGTATTCTATAGCGGTGAATCTGCTGCTTTTTTGCTTTATTCACCAGTTTGTTGAATTTTGTAGATTCCACATGTGATGTCATACAGCATTTGTCTTTCTCTTTTTGACTTATTTCACTTAGTATAATGCCCTTCCAGTCCATCCATGTTGCTGCATATGGCAAAATTTCCTTCTTTTTTATGGTTGAATATTATTCCATTGCATATATGTGTATATGTATGTGTCTGTGTGTGTGTGTGTGTGTGTGTATATATATATATATCTTTATACTGCAGCTTCTTTAGTCATTGATCTGTTAATGGACACTTAGGTTGCTTCATACTTTGGCAATTGTAAATACATTGCTATGAACATTGAGATGCATGTATATTTTTGAATTAGTATTTTTTCTTAATATATACCCAGGAGTAGGATTGCTGGGTCATATGGAGTTCTATTTGTTGTTTATTGAAAAATCTCTGTATTGTTTTCCACAGTGGCTGTGCCAATGTACATTCCCACCAACGACATAGGAGAGGCTTTTTTTCCCTCCCACATCCTAACATTTGTTATTTGTGTTATTTGTGATGATAGCCATTCTGACAGGTGTGAGGCAGTATCTCACTGTAGTTTTGGTTTGCATTTCCCTGATGTTTAGCAAGGTTAAACATCTTTGGCCATCTGCATTTCCTCGTTGTAAAAAAATGACTGTTCAGTTCTTCTGCCCATTTTTAAATCAGGTTGTTTGTTTTTTTTATGTCAAATTGCATGAGCTGTTTATATATGTTGGAAATTAATTCCTTGTTGGTCATATTATTTGCAAGGAACTTCTCCCACTCATTAGGTTGTCTTTGTTTTGTGGATGGATTCCTTTGCTCTACAAAAGCGTAAAAAGCATCTCCTAAAGCGAGTCATGACGGCCCTGGAAAATGAAGAAATGGAGTGGTAAATGATAAAGTCCATAAGTGGCTTAAACTTAGGTTCATTGGATTTCAAGTTTAGTGTTCTTTCCCAAGAAAGCAAAAGCAGACTTAATTTAGTAAGGAATCTAACACCTTACTTTCTAACTTGCATTTCAGAAACAGCCCTTAAAAATTTGAATCACTGCGAGACATTGGTTTCAGAGGGTTGGATGTTTAAGGAGTTTGGGATGCACATATCAATTCATAGGGATGATGCCCTAGATGTTTATCTGCAAAGTGAACTGCGTTTGTATACCCAGATAACAAATAATCAAGATTGCCGTTTTCTGCTTTCCTTCACTCCATAGATTTTTGCATGAAGATGGCAATAGTGTGAAAAGTCAATAATGTGGGGAATTTTTCGAGTTACATTTCAGAGATTAGAAACAGAGTTCTCACTGTCTTTTAACTTGTCTCTGATTTTTATTTTCCAATGTGGGAACCTCCCACAGGAAAGATGCACAGGATCTTATCATTCATTCTCACACTTGAAAAATTATTTTGGAAACTCAACATGTTTGATGGTGATGTTTAACTGTCTTACACCCTTCCCTCCCTCTCCATTTTAAAGGTGATATAATAGGAATGGATAAGCTCGTTCACATTAACCATCCATTACATTCCTTTAACTCTCCATGACATTGACCTTTTTTTGGATTTACTTTCATAAGTACAGTCCACACTAATTCTTTGAAAAATACTGGCCATACTGTGTCTTACCTCATTAAGCTTGCCCGCTTTCTCACTGTTCAGTGGGTTCTTATTCCCTCCTCTTTATTTTTGCTGTTTTCTTTTTGGCATACTTTTTGGTACAGATGCCTATTCATGTCTCTCTGAGATAATTTGTAGCTAATTGTAGCAACAGATTTTCATTATTTATGAGTGTCATTGTCAGAATCCATTTGGAAGTCTGACCGAGATAAGGCAGATTTCTCCTTCTGATCTGACCATGGCCATAAAGCAGTGAACCACTCTGGTTAAAATGGGCTGAGTGCTGGAGGGTGCTAATATTTTTACAACCAAATATTTACTATCGTGTGCATTATGTTTGATTCATTTCCTGAAAGAGTCAAGACATTATTTTATTACAAATAATTTATGACCCACTCTTTTAAAAAATGTAATGTATGTTATTTCTCATACCAGCCAATTAACTTTAAAGTGTTCGTGGATAGGTAAGAGAGGGAAGTGGGAAAATGAAAAGGATGAGTAAAATAAATGCTTAATATTCTTAAAAGGTTGGTATTATAGGGTAGCATTGAAATCAGTCTTGATATACTATTATTCTTTTCCTGTATTTTGATTCTAGTTGATATCTAAATCTCAGATTCTACCATGCCAATGAGACAGGCAATAGAAGGCCCATATGCATGTATCATCTAAGCAAACAGTTTTCTCTCTCTTCTCACCCCTGGTATCATAAAATATAGGTGAAATTTCAAGAGTAAACACAGGATTGGAAAAGCCATTAATAATGGCAGTCATTTTAAAGTGTCACCTAATTTAAACACTTTTGCTTTAAGTTATTGCAGTGTCATGAGTTTTATTATGCTCAATTTATTAGTGAAAACCTTCAGGGTTCACAACCATTTATTTTTCAGGGAACTTGATTTTATCATTAATTTTTAAATACATAATACTCCTACTTTATTTTTTAGAGTGCACTTTATTTGCACGAATTGGTTTACTTCGATCAATACAGATGTTTCTAGGTGTTTATTAAAGCAGAAGTCAGATGTCTGCATGCTTTCAAGGCTTTACACTCGAAAAGTTAGCGTATGTTTGTACACAAACACACAATAATTTTTATTGGTTGTTAAGTGTTAAGTGGAAAAGTATAATAAAGACTGCCCAAACCCCTGTTTCTAACTGGCAGGTAACTTATTCTAGAGGGCAATCTTTTCTCTTCCTAAGGGGTGACTTCTGGGTGGAAAACTCCTAATGTTTGGGATAAGAGCTAGGACCAGGAAAATACTTCTGACAATCTCTATCAGTGGTAACTAAGGCTTTCTCCGGGTTGAGTTTTCATGGTCTGGACCACTTTACCTGCCCAGCATTCTGGAGGTGCTTATGGGCTAAAATAAGCAGCTCTGAGCTGGGGTGGGTGGAAAGTCAGAGGTGGAGCCCCCCTCACACCCAATCCTCCCCTAGCTGGACCTTACTAGATCACATGTCATGGAAGCTAATGCCAATACCTAGTGCTGAGAGTGCAAATATCTGGATGCTTAAGTGTTTATTTTAGGGAGATTTTATTTAAAAAAAAAAAAATCTAAAACGAAATGTATACTCACTAATTGTTATCTCTTTTTCCCCTCTAATTAGGACAAAATTTTACCCTAAGGCAGTTAGGCGTTTGTGAACCAGCAACTCGAAGAGGACTGGCATTTTGTGCGGAAATGGGGCTCCCCCACAGAGGTTACTCGATCAGTGCAGGGTCAGACGCTGATACTGAGAATGAAGCAGTGATGTCCCCAGAGCATGCCATGAGACTGTGGGGCCGGGGGGTCAAGTCAGGCCGCAGCTCCTGCCTGTCAAGCCGGTCCAACTCAGCGCTCACCCTGACAGATACGGAGCACGAAAACAAATCCGACAGTGAAACCGGTAAGTTCCTTTTTGTTTTGGCTTTATAATGTTGGCGTTCAGTGCTTCTGTCTGTCTTGGTTGACTCTGGAGGAATGGCTTTCTTCCTTCTTCTCATCTTTCCTTCTCTTTTTTCCTTCTTCCTTTCCTTTGCATTGCAACACAGTAGCACTCAAAAACTGTCCTTCAATATTGCATTATTTTTCCTAGGGGAAAAAAATTCAAATTCGACATCAGAGTGTCAAGTTGTGTTATACAAGCATTCTCTGTTGTGTTAGCTATCATTTTGAAAAACAGTCTAATCATGTACAGGGGAAAAAAGAGGTTGGCTTTGACTTATCTTGAACCATGTCACCTGTTATCCTCCATGGAGTAGCAGAGCAAGTGGTGATAAAATTTACCCCAGAGCCAGCCTGTAATCAGAGATGTCTTTGTAGATTCCTCTTAAAAATATCTCAAAGAAGTTCCAGAATCTCAGAATGGATGAGTGAGCACACAGAATGGTTTATTAACAGGGCTCAAGTGATTGAAGAACAAATTTGATCATGCTTTTAACTTACTGGTTGATGAGAGCAATTGAAATCTTGATAAAGAGAAGGGAGTGTGGTCTTTGATGTGCTTTGGAGACTGGATTACTCTGCAATTAAATCCATGCACAAAAATTGGATTTTTGGGGTATCCAAATAGCAGATTTACATACTTTAAGAAAAATATCTTTATAAATTATTTTGATCTTTCCCTATTGCCAATGCAAAATGATAAAGAAGCAGTTAGTGTATATGTGATAATAGATTTAAAAGGAAATTTAATTTTTAGTCAGTGCAGCTTCTAGGAAAAATTGGAGCTTCAGCACCAATGCACCAGACAACAAAATGACATTTCTTCTTTAGCATTTAATATTATCAGTGCACTTGCTGCTTTAACCTGGTTATTAATGCTGTGTGTATATGATGCATCAAAAAGCAAAGAGAAAATTAAAATGGAAGAATTGCGTGACTTGTGAAAAGAAAGATAGTGTTTTACCAATGGTATTTCATTTTTATTCTTTATGGAGCAACTTTGTCAGCTTTGCTTTGTGATGGGAAAGCAGGTCCATTGTCAGCGTTCAATCTCAGCCAGGTCACTGAATGAAGGGTTAGCTAGTGCATCATACTGTTTGTTCCTTGTTTTCTTACTATTAGAAAAAAAAATCTGCTTTAAACCAATGAAAACAATATCTTATGGAGAATATTTTATTGCATTAAAACAAAGTCATAATCGATTAATAATAGAAACTCATATATTCATTTTGGAAGCGTGAGTTACTGGTGGAGGCTAGCTTCATCCCAACCCAAAATAGCAAACAAGGACAGTTCTGCTCAACACGAGTCTTAGAATCTGACTGCAGTGTTTTCCTGAACCAAACCGTCTACCTCAGTGAAACCTGGGTTTATACCACTTTTCACTGTGGATTCAGAAGTCATTCACCTTTTAAGTAAATAAGATTTGGCATAAAGTTTGCTTCCTGTCCATCTGTATCTTTCCATAACCCTCTTCAAGCAATTTTAGGTACTGTGGTTATATTCAAATATATGATTTGATGTTTGGTTTTCCTAAAATATGTGTCAAATTTTGTGATGGTTGGAAAAGAGCAGAGGAGAATGCAGGAGAACAATGCAAATCAGTTCTGGTTTTCTGCATCATGGGCTGTTCATCTGCATATCCGTTAAGTATCGTCCCACATTGGTGTGTGTTGGCACACACAACCTGTGAGGCATCTCTCTCTCTCTAACAAGTATATCTTGTTAGTGTGTCTGTATTGCTAAAACATAATTTAATTTTTATTATTTTTTAAATTGTATGTCTGCTAAAATGGTCACACAATGAATTCCCAAACACATGCCATTTTGTTCTTTTCAGAAAACATAAAACTTAGAAATTTTGCCACCTTTAGTTAACAGTGTCTATTATCCAAATGATTGGAAGGGGAAGCCTGTTGAGTTTCTCACATCACTGCCCTCTCCCTCTGCATGGATTATTATGGACTAGGGGAGAAACTCGTTGCCCCAGGAATCTCTTTGTCCCTGTTGTGACATAAAGGCAAGATTGAACGCTTAGACTCATCCATTTCTCCATGTGGTCATTCTGAACCAGAATGAAGACAGACACGGACAGGGTGTCAAGGGCCTTGCCTTGAGATTCAGAACATTTGGTAGCATTTGTTGAGAATAAATAGGTCAGTCAGGAGTATAAAGTGTCAAAAACAATGTTTGTTGAGCTGGGCAAGTGATGACTTCAACTTATGTTTACTCTTTCCCCAAGGTTTGGCTGGGGTTGTTTTTTTAAACAACATTTTGATGGTCTAAGAACTCCCAGTGAGTCAGCTCGGGGAAGAAAATAAAAGAGGAAATAAAATAGATATGACCTCTATTGAACACTGAATCTTTCATAGATTTCATATGTGCTCTGTAGGAACATTTCAGATCATTTATTCTGAATTTTCAGTGATTGTTCAGAAAGAGCATAAAATTCATTACAATAAGATCTGGGGAACATAATCTTGTGGAATTGTGGAATTAAATGAGAATATTGAGGCTTTTTTTTCTGATATAAAAAAGCTTTTTGTTAGGCTGGGTTATAGTAAAATCTAAAATTTGTAATCATACCCAGGGTCTTCTAACATCTTTTTAAACAATATCCTCAAAACCTTTACCAATTTTTACTATTATTACTACTGTTCAAATATTGGGCTTCCCTGGTGGCTCAGATGGTAAAGACTCTGCCTGCAATGCTGGAGACCTAGGTTTGATTCCAGGGTTGGGAAGATTCCCTGGGGGAGGGCCTGGCAACCCACTCCTTGCCTGTAGAATCCCCATGGACAGAGGAACCGGGCGGGCTACAGTTCATGGGGTCACAAAGACTCAAATAGACTTTCTAAAATAATTCATTTTGGCATTCTTAATTGCTCTCACACTGAAAGGTTATTGATTTTCCAGCTGTATTTTCCTTTGACTTTCAATTATTTAAATTTTCTAGTTGTATTCACTTTCGTGTGAGCTTGCAGTGTGTTCTAAGGAGCCCTGTTATATCACTAGAAGTTGAAACAAGAAGGATGTGCATGAAATAACTCACCAAAGTGAAACTAACTTAAAAACTATACACTGTCTTATTTCTCCCCTCAGTTTAGAAGGGGAGTTTGGGTTGACTGTTTTCATCATTTGAAGTTAACTGTGAATAAGGAAAGGCTGTTTTCCCCAGAAAACAAAATAGTATTCAACATTTGTGAAATCACGTAAGCCAAGTGACTAAAGTTCTAGTTGTAACTTCAAAGAAAAGTTTAGTCACTAAAATGGATTAGATTTCATTTATTTATTGATAAATAGGCCAACAGTTCAAGTTAAGAAGGCACTGGGACTGCATGAGGCTAATGAAATTTTGATGGCCTGAGCATCCCACAGGAGTCAAGGAACACTCGGACCATGTCACATGTCTCCGTGTTAGCAGAGATTCTAAACAAGTGATAAAATAGATTCTTTTGCAAAGCTAACTCTTCACCAACCATGAGGAGTTGAAGCTAAAAAGCATTTTGAGACCAAAAAAAATTGTTACAGTAGATTGAATTTCATTTCAAATTCCAAATGTTAATATTGTTCCAAATTAAGGACATGGGAGAAGACCTTTCCTGACATGTATTGACAACTTTCTGAGTCAACCGCCATGCTCCGAGGCAAACACTGGAGGGTCAGTGGTTTGTGACCACCTCTAAGCAGTAGTTCTAGTAAGCTGTTGAGAGGTTACAAAATAAATGTGATGAGATGCTGTAATCAGAGGGAAAATTGCCAGTATGCTCTGGATGGTTCGAGGCATGTTTTCCGTCTCTGATGGATTGTTAAAAGACCCCTGACTGAATGCCCACTCTCCAGCCTTGCAAGTAATCGGATTTAAATTCCAAATATCTATTTAAATGTCAGGAACAAAGGACTTTTTTTCTCTCAAAACATCAAGCTTTAAGCTTTAAAAATGTTTTATTTGTGCATCTTTTCCCAGAAGAAGACTAGCATGCATTCAGTGTTATTAGCCTTTGTCAGCCAGCAGCTCAGCGCTATGAAAAATGCCTCGATTCAGAGGCATGGTGCACAGGGTGTTGATCCTTCAGTGAGCCCCTAAGACAGTTTGCTCTTGAGACCCTCAGAGCTTAAGCTCCCAACATCCCCATCTCTGCCTGGCCACTCCGTCAGCTGTATGGCTGGCACCAGGGATGTGGAGGTCTTTACCTGGCTCCTTCTGCCTGTCTCCGTGACCCCTTACGCCTCTTGGAAAGTGATGACCTTTGACATTAGACAGACCAAGAGGAGCTGGCTCTCTTCTTCTATCTTGTTGAGACTGGGAAACTTGAGAGCCTTCATTGAGAGCAATAGATGAGGCGGTGTTATTGAGGGCAGACTTCCTGGGTTGATATTGGCTCTACTGTCTCCCAGCTGTGTGACTTTGGACAAGTGACCTAACCTTTCTGTGGTTTACGGAAGATCACCAACGGCATACAGTCCTTACAGGCTGTGGTGAGGATTAAATGGACTCTCGAATAGACAATGCTTAGGATGACAGTGCCTGGTGTCGAGTGAGTTTCAAATAAGGGGTGGCGGGATACTCTTTCTGTTCATTGTAAATGGCGGAAAATTATGTCTTCTTATTAAGTGTGGAGATTAAGTTAGGTAAACAGTATCAAGTACCGACACAGTTTGGGCCCACAGTCAATGTCCCCTCCCTCTTACCAAGCTCCCTTTGTCTGCGTTAGTCGAGTATCTGTGCATTTGGTGAAATGAGGGAGAAAGAATGGTCTCCTCCAGAAGGCGCACTGCCAATTTGCATAGCCTGGAATCTCTGTCACCATTTATTGACTCTTTTATTTTTCTCTAAAATCCCACATACTTTTTAATTCACTGTAATTAAATGAACGAACGTTAAGTGGGGCTGATAATTAGTCTGATGGCTGTAGACTTCAAAGAGACCAGACTGTTCCTTCCCCTCCTGGTCAAAGGAAATTTCAAAAGTGGTGCTTCCCTCCAAGGCATGTCACTTAGACAGCCAGTCAATTAAAAGGCGATTCAAGTGATGCTCATCAGTTCACATAATAAAGTAAATCATTCCTGGAAGACTTTATTTCTCACCTAGGATTGTAGCAATATACCTGTGGTAGGACCTCACTTTTGCCACAATGATTGTGCAGTTACTAAAGTATCCAGGGCTGATGTGGCTAATAATGAGGGAAGAGCATTATTGTGCAATATTTTGAGGTGTAATAGAGACTTGATTTGCTGGACTAAAACACTTTTAAAAACCAAGGTACTTGTGCCTTGAAATAATATTTTTAAAGTCTGCTTTCTATATGGATGTGTGTGAATGTGGTCAGTCATGCCCAACTCTTTGCGTCCCCATGGACTGTAGCCCACCAGGCTCCTATGTCCATGAATGATCTAGGCAAGAATACTGGAGTGGGTTGCAATTTCCTCCTCCAGGGGATCTTCTGGAACCAGGTACCGAGCTCACATCTCCTTTACCATCCATTACCACTGCACCATCTTTATGGATAGATAGATTCTAAAAGTTGAGCTACTGTACTTTAAAAAAGAGATGTACCCCTTAAACCAGTTTGACAAACTGTTGTAATGATGTTTACATCACTCTCACAACAGAGTACTTTATTTTGCAATCCACATTACGTTGTTGGGAAAAACACGTTCTCTGAAAAAGTGTTTGTTGTTGTGTATCACTCAGTTGTGTCCAACTCTTTTGTGACCCCATGGACTGCAGTCCACAGGCTCCTCTGTCCATGGGATTTTCCAGGCAAGAATACCTGGAGCGGGTTACCATTCCCTTCTGCAGGGCATCTTCTAGACCCAGGACTCAAACCTGCATCTCTTTTGTCTCCTGCATTGGCAGGCGGAGCCACTGGGAATATCCCCGAAAAAGTGGGCAAGGAGGATTTTTCCTCTGAGCAACTGAATATAGGTGAGAGAAAAGAAATGGAAGGATTTGTAACTATTCTATCACCAATTAAGATCTAGACTAGTTTGGGAGAAACTGCTGTGACCTTGGAGTACCCTGTCAAGTCGTATACTTGTAATGCTTCTCGCCACCACACAGGTGTCATTTCTTTCCTGGCTCTTTTTACAAAAGGAGAATATTTGAGTTTTCCACAAATAATTTGAAGAGAGGTGTATAATTTCACCTAACTAGCCTAATTTCATTCCTTCAACTTGATCTTTATCAACTCTCAGCCTACTTTGAAAATTGATTGCAAGAATAAAGGTGGAATTCCACTGCTGTGAGAAATAAATTTCACGAGATTCTACCATACATGCTGAATCATAACTTGAATATAAATTCCATCTTGGGCCCTCTTCTGGCATGTAATGGTCAATTCTGGCATGTTCTACTGTTGTAAATTATATTTTATGTTTTAGGTGCTCTAGGATGTCAAAAATAGCAAAAGTAATATGTCGCATGCTTACTAAATCAAGGTTGGAATGAAAGTGCAGCTTTGCAAAGTACAAATAGTTCCCAATATATAAAAATAATTACATCTCCGTGATGTATGTTTATAGTTTAAATAGCAACTTGTACCATTCTTTAAGCAAAAGCTTCTATATTTCATTTGGATGAAATATATTCACTTCATGTATATGTTACAAGTCACTTAAGCACAATAAGTGATGATTTAAATAAGCTTTTTAAAAAATTTAGTACTATGAAACTAGAATTAAGAATACCATAAAGTCCACAAACATGGTTGTTGTCACTTAAGTATTTACATACATTTATATTTTCTATTCTAAGAGGATTTTTTGAATTCTTGACAGTTTGCTATTCTTTACACAAATATTGCCATTTCTACAAAACAACTTGCATTTTAAGTATTTTTGCTCAAAGTATATAGAATATATGGTTTTTCTATTTAAAAGCCTAATGCACTTTTAATTGTGGAGTTGAAATCAAAAGAAAGCATACAAACACATAGCAAAACTGATGATGTATGCTGTTTTGATTTTTGAATGTGTTTTGATATCCTTGAAAAATCACAGCAGTAGCAGTAAAATTGTTTTAATTAATGAATTGAATAGCAGCAAATGCTGAATCAGGTTTATTGATGTAATTATCACTGAAATAGAAAAGATAAGTGTTAAAGCCATAGAACCTTAGTTTATTTGCCGTTTCAAGGGTATTCAAGTGTTTGAAGAGGAGCTAACTGATTTGGGGGGTGTGTTATTTATAGAATATTCTTCTCAGGTCATAACAATTCTGTTAATGAACATCACATCCACATACGAGTTTAAATGGGAAAAATCTACATTATTTACTAAATAGCTTGAATGAAGGTTTCACTATATTGGAATTTTCTTCTCTTTATTATTTGACTTGAGATAGTTTTCCATACTGATTAGATTATAAACTAAATCTAAAAGCTTTTTAAATTCATATTAAAATGGATACAAATGCATATAAACTTGAGAAAGGAACAATTTTAAATGTCTCATGAATTGTACCTTGACTGTAAACATTAAGTCACACAGAAGCTGAAAACTGAAAAAAGTTGGGACATGACTTTTTGAATTGATTTCTTGTTTAGCATAGCAACTACATTTTCATTCAATGAGTAGTCAGTGTTAGGTGTTGTATCAGGGGCTGAGGAAAAAAAATGAGTAAGATATAGTCTCTGATTATAAAAATTTGCAGGCTGGTTGGGCAAATAGTCAAGTAAATATAACATTGTAATTTTAATGTGCTAAGTAATACTACAGCACAGAGTGCAGAGTTGATGTCAGCATAGAGCAGATTCTTGCCACAGAGACAGAAGAGGTAGCAGAGGGAAAATGGTCTCATAAAGGAGGAAGGAAGTAGCATTGGTTATTGTTGTTGTCGCCATCTGGTTCAGTCATCCAGCTCTGCGGCCCCACCGACTGCAGAGCCCCAGGCCTCCCTGTCCCTCACCATCTCCTGAAGATTCCCCAGGTTCGCGTCCATTGCATCAGTGATGCCATCCAGCCATCTCACCCTCTGACACGCTCTTCTCCTTCTGCCCTCAATCTTTCCCAGCATCAGCGACTTTTCCCATGAGTTGGCTGTTGGCATCAGATCACCAAAACACTGGTACACAGGCTCAAAGGATGTGCAAAAATGCAAGATGCATACAAAGCAACCGAGGAGATGGTGTAAAATCCCCGTGAACTGTTGCGAGAGTTGCAGGCAGCAACTGTTGGTGCCTGGAAGACAGGTTGTGTGTGGATGAACAATGAGTGTTTGGTCTACAGATAGCCCCAGACCAGACTGCAAAACACCTTCATGGCCATGCTAAGGAATTTGTACTTCTTCCTGTAGGTAATGGGAGTCTCTGAAAAGTTTTCATGCAAAAGACTATTACAGTCATATTTACAGTGTACAGAGTACTCTGAGAGCGGTGTAGGGTGTTGGCTGTCTTTCCCACAAAGGGAGTAAGCTCTGTAGGGGCATGGTCCTGTTCACACTTGTGTCTCTGTGCTCCCCTCATGCAGTGCCGGATCCTGGAGCCAGAATTGTGGCTGAGCAGTCCCATAATTGGAGGTCAAACTTGAGAGGAGACTAGCCAATCAGGTAGTGTTATTATTAGCAAAGTGAGAAAATACAAATGTTTGAACCAAGAATTGGAAAGGAAAGAGAGACAGATTAAAATCTGACAGAATGAAAATTTAGACTAACTCATTGCATTGGGGTTAGGGAAGAAGAAGACATTTAAATGACTGTCTAACCTGGAAGTGATGCTATAAATCCAAGTGGGAGCTTAAAGCGTGTTGTTTAATAAAGTCGGTAATTCAGACAAAGCCAGGTTGTATTTGAGGTGTCTGTGGGATATCAAAATTCAGAATAGATTAAGCAATTATATATATATATATATATATATATATATATATGTGCTTTTGCTGATAGCTCAGATGGGGAAGAACCTGCCTGTCAGTGCAGGAGATGCAGGGTTCATTTCCAGGGTGAGGAAGATCCTCTGGAGGAGGGCATGGCTACCCACTCCAGTATTCTTGCCTGAAGAATTCCATGAACAGAGGAGTCTGGCAGGCTGCAGTCCATGCGGTTGCAAAGAGTCAGATATGACTAAGTGACTAACACCTTCACTTTTCATATATATAAAATTCAGTTAGATTTTGTTCAGAAAGGTTTACCTTATGATCTGTACAATTGCTGTGAAAGCCATGGGTCATAATCAAACCTCTACCCAAAAGCAAATAAAATGAGAAAAGAAGAGGAATGAAGGGAAAATTCTGAGGTCACCAACATTTAACATAAAGTTGTAGAAGAAGCACCAATGAAAGAAACAAAGAGGGACTTTCCATACAGACAAAAGGAAGTATCAGTTCACATAGACCACAGAGGTAGGAAATGGTTAGCAGTCAGACATTTCCAGAAGTGTAGTAAGTGAAGGACTACAAGCGTAGAAGTGATAGCCTGTGGATTGCACAGAGGATATGAATTTCTGAGCAGTGCGTGTGGTCACCAAGTGGCAGTGGGTGGAGAGATGAACAGAAACTATGGCATCAGCAAGTGCAGATTTTTCTCTCCAAACCTGAACTAAGGAACGAGTTAGGTGTAACTCCTGGGAACACAAGGGCAGGGGTATTTATATACTGGAGGACATTTCAGCATCATTCCTAGGAAATGGAAGGGGAGGTATAATAATGAGAAGATCAAAGTGAAGATTAAAGGGGAAAGAGGCCTGGCCTCTGAGGGGTCAGGAGCAGAGAGATCTTGGAATATAGACTTAGGTAACTGAATTCCTCAATACTTTTCATCTTCTAAAGTACTTTTCATCTTACAGTTTTGTGTACATCAGTAGCTTAGAGTTTGCTGTAGGAGAGAGATACTTTTAAAAGGTACCTTTCTGGAACTTCCCTTGTGGTCCAGTGGTTAACATTTCTCCTTCCAATGGGGGTGTGGGTTGGATCCCTGGTCAGCAAGCTAAGATACCACCTGCCTCGTGAACCAAAAAACCAAAACATTGAAGAAGCAGCAGCCGCAATATTGTAACAAGTTTAATGAAGACTTTAAAAATGATCCCCATCAATAAAAAAACTTAAAAAATAAATACAAAGTACATTTGTATCTACACTAATTAAAGTCATAGCAAATATCCAGGCAGTGTTTCAAAATTCGATCATATTCGATGGAGTTAAAAGTTCATATCATCAAAAGGTTTGGGGGAAAGTATACTTTTATTCAAAATTGATATTTTATTTAAAATAGCTTTATAAAACTATTAAATAAAGCACATCTAGAGTTCAGTGATTGGAGAAGGACATGGCAACCCACTCCAGTGTTCTCGCCTGGAGAATCCCAGGGACGGCGGAGCCTGGTGGGCTGCCGTCTATGGGGTCACACAGAGTCAGACTGAAGTGACTTAGCAGCAGCAGCAGCAGCAGAGTTCAGTGAAAAACAGATAGTTATCAATTCCAGATCCTGAAATAACAGGATTATTCTCAGGACGGAACTCCCCATACAGACACATAGATAACTTCTTATATCCTTTCCTTGATCATTGATTTGTATGTGTGTGTATATGATCTATTAAAATATATAGATATATAATAAAATAGACATATAGATACATAAAGTGAAAGTAAAAGTCTCTCAGTCATGCTGACTCTTTGCAACCCCATGGTCTATACAGTCCGTGGAATTCTCCAGGCCAGAATACTGGAGTAGGCAGGTTCCCTTCCCCAGCGGATCTTCCCAACCCAGGGATCAAACCCAGGTCTCCTGCATTGCAGGCAGATTCTTTACCAGCTGAGTCACCAGGAAAGTCCAAGTATATAAAAGTAGATATGCTAAATCAAAAATAGATATATATTTATATACGGATCATACACACGCCTATATACATACGTAAGTGGTTTGTATAATCTTTGTCCCATCATTTAAATTACTAGCTTAAAAATGAGTCTGGGGATTTCCCTGGCAGTTCAGTGATTAAGAATCCAAGCTTCTACCACAGGGAGCACAGGTTTGAGACCTCACTGAAAAAGTAAGGCCCCACAGGTAGCGCAGTGTGGCCAGAAAAATTAAAATAAGTCTTTGCACCTTAGTGATTCCTGCGTGGTTTTGCACTAGCCATACTGTCTTTGTTTGCATAAAAACAAGATGCATATTTACCAACATAAAATTATACAACCAGATTTGATTATTAGCAAACAGTCAAGGAATTACCCAACATTCATTTTTTAAAAATACACAAAAGGGAGTCAAAAAACAGACCACAAGTGACACGTCTGAGAAATAGAAATAGGCTATAAAAAGCCAGAATGGTAGTTATTATTTGCTTATGCCTATTTGCATATGGAAAACTGTGACTCTGTGAAATGATTATTCAGACTAAACTGAATAATTGATTTGCTTTAACTGGTTAATATCAAAGTAATCAGTCGAAAGTAGGCTTGCTCCTCCAACTGGTTTTTATAGAAGTGTTAAAGTTCACAAAGAGAAATCTTAAAATTTTGACATACAGCAGCTGGAGATTCCTGGGGGACTGTAAAGTGTTTGAATGAAATGTCAGTTGCTACAGAAAACAAGTATAAAACATTCCCTTATAATGGACTGTGTCTCATTTCCTGTGAGTGGAACACCATTGTCTAGATTGTACAAAATGTGCTTAAAGGTAACTTAAATTTTTTAAATAAACCTATTTAGGAAGTTTAAAGACTTCAGATAATCATTAGAACTTTTTAAGCATTTAATCATTATTTGTATTGTATGGTATCAATAACACAAGTAAGATGATAGGTGATGATAGAAATAATAAAAATGAAACTTTAAACCAATTTTAAGTATAAAATATTATAAGTGTTTATATACATGCCCTGAATTTATTTTAGTTACTTAGCATTACATATCATTGGAAGACACAGAGAAGTATATGGATAATATTCACTAGTTTCTATTTTGGTATTTATGCTTTTATTTTTTATCCCTGTGTATATTTTTTTATTAAAATTGCAATTTCTGGGAGTTCCCTCGTGGTCTAGTGGCTAGAATTCAGTGCTTTCACTGCCATGGCCTGGGTTCAAATGATCAGGGAACTGAAATCCCACAAGCCTCGTGTGTGGCCAAAAAAAATGCAATTTCTGTTTTGACCTAAGTTTCTCCACATTATTAGACTTTCTTCTTCAACATAATTCTCTTCCATGCTTTCATTTATCATAATTTGTTTTAACATATTCACTATTGGACAACTAGGTTGTTTGAATTTTCAGTTTCATAAATTGTGTTGTGATAACAATTCTAGTGGATAAATCTTTGCCTCTAGTTCTGTATCCCTTAATGCCTTAGGATAAATTCTTGGAAGTGAAATATCAGAGGCAAAGGGTATGAAGGGTATGTACAGGTTAAAGCATTTGATAGACCCTGTCAAAATACCCTGAAAAAAAAAGAAGTCGTATCAATTTACACTAGAAATATTAATAAGTATCTTTTCCCATAAGCCATTGACAAGGAATGTTGCCATGCTTAAAATTTTGGCAACTAGATGGAAACATAGATGGAAACTAGATGGAAACATCTTACTGTTGTATATTCATTTGAGTAACAGGTTAAATATAGTCTCATATGTGTGTGTGTACTCTTTGTATTTCTTTTGTGAATTGTCAGTTTATACCCTTTGCACATTATTCTATTCGGGGTGGAGAAATGGGTCTTCCAGAACATCAGGAAACTGAAGGAGGAGACAGCAATCAAGGACATTAGGACACTGCTTTTTTCCTCCTTGTGTACATCTGGCCTTGATGAGACAGGTTTGGTTGCGGGAGGACCTGATATAAATAAACACCTCCTTAAATGCAGGCCTTCTGCTTATAGACATATGTGTAAGTTCCCCAGTAGTGATGAATAATGACATGAACTCCAGCTATGAGAGAGCTGGGGCACAGCACAGATGTAACGTCCTCCACTCTATCAGGATTCCACCTTGCTAAAACAGCTGCACACTCCTTACTAGAGATTCTAGGTGCCAAGAAAATCTGTACTGACTCCAGCTTGGAGAAGCGAGTTCATTGCCACAAAGTTTCTGTATCCTTATTAAATAAATGAAAAACTTAAAGCAGGTGATAGTAACAGTGGGAGGTAAATCTCCTTCCATCAATCAATAGGCTTTTGGAAAAAATAAAGATATAGTTACACACGTACATATACATATTTTTTTCTTATTGAATTGCATAGGTTTCATGAAGCAAGAATCTTAATAACCCCTTGCCTCTTTTAAAATGTCTAAATGTTAATATACCATTAAGTGTTTTCCTTGGTTTAATTTTGTATTTGTTCATTTATTTGGCATCCCTGGGTGGGCTTGAACCATTTCATTTTTTAAAGAATTTTTTAGAAACTTTAAAATATAGTTATCAATTATTATTTTCCTTGTGGCTTTTTTATGCCTAGAAATGTTGAGTTTACCCCAGAACAAATAATCAGTTCTATTTTCTTCACTTTCGTATGTTTCTTTTTTTTTACATTTAATCTATCTGAATTTTTAGCTATAGTCTGTGGTGTACAAGGGCTTCCCTGGCGGCTCAACTGGTAAAGAATCTGCCTGCAATGCTGGAGACCTGGGTTCAATCCCTGGATTGGATACACCTGGGTTGGGTGGTGTACAAATTTAAATTGATTTCATTCACACAGTTTGCTTTTATAAATGTCATTTAATTTAATTAGGGATTGCTTCATAATGTCCAATGAATACATGCTAATCTACTTAAATTTTGGCAATAAGACATCAATAAAAATTAGTACTATTAATTCTTTGCAAAGAAATGGGGTAAGATTTATGGGATATTTTATACAATAGTAGTAGATACTAAATTCAGGTTTGGTAGTCTCTGAGAGATCTAGAATGTTAACTAAAAGTAAACATTTTCAGGAATGCACAATTAACCAGTAACAGTATAATGTGTAACTCTTAGGCATTGCAAAAAAATATAGTAGAAAAACAGACTCACATAGGTTTGTGGATGTCACATATAATATCAGCAGCAGTTATGAAATCTATTTTTCTATTAAAAAATAAAGCATGAAACCTACAAAAGTCAGGTTGCATTATGCACTTATTTTGTGGACCTCCTTGCCTTAAATAGTTTGACAGATATTTTTAAAGAATAAGATTGGACCTTTTGCTCTCAGGCCTACAGACTTGAAGATACAGGGCATTACAAAGAGAAAACAGTTACAAGACAAAGCAACTGGATGAAATGGTTTAGCAACATGGCTAAACTGCACCCTGAAAAGAAAAAAGTAATAAAGGTTTAGAAAAGGAAAGATTCTGAAGAATTTGTAGAATTCCAGCAAGATTTTGAAGGTAGTAAAATATGTTGAAATATGGCAGAAAAGCAGTAAATGCTTACAGTTGGAAAAACTTGAAGAAATGCTTGGAAGCACCAATGGAAACAATGGTAGCCTCCTTAGGTCACCCTTAGATTCTGGAAGAATCCTCTCGGGGAATACTGGAAGCTAAAGTTGACAGTTAAGTGGAATCCACTCTTGAAGAACTGTCAATGTCATGACAAAAGAGCCAAGATTGTTTCTGCGGGCCAGTTCTGTCCAGTCCATCTCCTAAAACAAGAGTAGAGACCCGATGAATGGACTGTGTGAAGGCCAACTTGGAATGGATGAGCCACAGTCCCATATACTATAAATAGAAAGGCATTATGCTGAATCGAGAGGACAGGTGTAGCGGGATTTTTAAGACTTTGTCATGTGAGAAAGACAGGAGTTAAAGATGAGTGCAGAACCTGGAAAAATGTGGCTGTAGTAAGAAAATAAATAACGAAAAGCCAGAGAGAGCTGAAATAGACTGTCGTCTGCACAATTACACAAAGCCATCGTGCAGAAGAGTGCATATTGCAGTTTATGAAGCAGTAAACAGTATGAAAAAGATGTTATCAAAAACTAAAAATAGATGTGGATTTAAGGGAATATACAATGATTTTATTCAAAAACGAGATGGACAGTGAATAATAGCAGATCTAATACAGACTCAAAAGAGATGCTTATTTCTCCCATTTTTTCCTGAAAGATCCCTTAGAACAAGACACTTAGTTATCATACAATATCAGTAAGAATCCTATCTATTCTATTCCAGTGCACTAATTCGCTACTAGATAAGAGCCTCAGTGACTGAAAAGCACAGTCTGAGAATATTTTATCCCCATGCATTTTAGTTGTGTCCTGCCAGATCTCAAAGCAATCACTACATAAAATTGATTTCCTGTGCTCTTGACTTTGTACTTATCTTCACCATGGCTATAATGAGCGTTTTGCAACTAATGTATTTTCCATGGGAACCACCAGAAAAACCATGATGGTACAAGGAGGGAGGCTGCAAAATTATTAGTAGTAAACCTTATTCCACTTCCACCAGTGGGTCTCAATCCTGATTAAGATTTTATATCAGTACGATTGAATTCTGTAGATGGTTTGATAAAGGCAAAGGGGTTCCCTAACACTGGGCCAGTGGGCTCTTCAATGCTCTAAAGACAAAGGATTTAAATTCTAGTAGCTCTTATGGTCCATATTTGCATTTCTAAGGATCTAGGTGTAAACTTTGTGGTTTCACCATTGGTACAGTGAGTTTATTATTCTTTATCTCAAAATCTTAAGAGATCAGTGCAGAGGGTCAGAAGAGGAGCAGTGTTTCTTTAAAGTATTGCAATAATTTTACCTCTCTATTCCTGTTGCTAAAGGGATAAAAAGGGATCTATTTGGTGGTGAAAAGTTTGTCCTTTAAGAGATAAGAATATTGCCATATCTACCCATGATGTGAAAATTGCCATATATACCCATGAGTTACTTCCGCCATGTTTCAAGTGGTTTGTACTAAGTATATAGCTCATTAACAGTTGACAGCTCTCAGGCAAGATTTTGCTTCCTGAAGAAATACTAGGAAGGCTCAGTACTTAGACTGACCTTTCACATGAGATATATTTCTTATCTTTTCTTAATTAGGAAATTTTACACACAAAAATCCTCTTACTCCAACCAATTCTGATTCTGCTGTGATGACATCATTCCTTTATGGAACAGTTTGTATTCTTTCCAAAATCCTTTCAAGATTCTTTCAAGATCCTTTGTCATCCTATGGAAAGTGTCACTGCTCTGCAGAAGGATTTTGAAAATAGTTACTTTGTAACAATGATAACTCATAAGGACTTTGGATGTGAATGTTGTTATTGTTCTTCAGCAAAATCATTGTATGAAAATCCAAATGGCAGAGTATAAGTTGACAGAGATAGAGGCAGAAACAGAGATAGATATTTGTATTGTATTGAATACCTATCGTATTCAATCTGCTACCTTCTGAGGTTTAGTAGTATTATCCCTATTTAACCAAGGAAAGAAAATTAAGGCTGAAAGAATCTAAATATCTCGATATGGTTCCACTGGTACTGAATGACAAGGCTGGGATTGAAAGCCACTGTGTAATTCCCAAACCCACTATCCGATTCTAAATCCCACTGTACTACACGCTCACTCTTGCATGGGATCTTCTGGTACCTGGGCAACAGTACAGCAAACGCCCCCTCAAATCACCTGCTTTTCAGAGAAGGAACAAGCCTTGTGAATTTAAATGTCTTCCATGTCACCTTGAGCTTCTGTGTAGTTGGATTTGTTTCATACTTCTTAATCTAAGATATAATCCTCCTATTTTAAGAAATCAGTTTCACTGGCACAGTGCTAAGGACACTTGATTATAAATGGAAAGATCTAGGTTCCCTATGCTGGTTCTATCATTAACTTGTTTATCTTGTTTATCACCCAATGTCTTTGTGTCTGAATTCTTTCAAACTGTGCCTGCTTATTAAACCATTTTAAAGAATATGCATGTTTATATTTTTGGTTAACCTTCCATGGCTAATATTGAAAAGTTTTTTTCTTGAGGATTTACCTCAAAGGAGGAAAGTCACACTGGGTTAGGATAAGTCCATCAAAGTGAAGAGAGAATCTAATAAACTACCTAAAGTAGCAAGAAAAATTAGATTCATTATTTGCATCAATCAAGTATAATCCAAGTTTCCTTTGCTTCTGTGTATGTCCAGTAATACATTGATAAAGAATGGAACTATGATCTTTAAATGAATTCAAGATATGTTATTGCCTACAAAATTTTGTTATCTGTTGTTTTCACTAATATTTCTATGTTACCCAATCATTTCAGATTCCTAATATAAATTTTTTCAGTGCTAAGAGTTTTATCTATGTAAACATTGAGTGTTGTATGGTATTTCATTAAGATTTAGGAAATTTGCTTTCAGTGATATTCAGGAAGAAATTTTGAGTGACTGGTTTGCCATATTTGGCAAGTAGCTCCTGAATGTTTAACAGATGAATGAAAAAAATAACTTTATGTCTGGCTTGCTTCACTTAGTAAAATACTCTGTTGGTTCATGCATGTTGTCACAAATGACAAGATCTCAGTCTTTTTTTTTTTTTACAGCTAATATGCATGTGTGTGTGTGTGTGTGTGTGTGAAACATCATTTCCATTCATCTGTCAGTGGACACTTAGTTTGCTTCCGTATCTTGGCTATTGTAAATAATGCTTCAGTGAACATAGGGATACATAAACCTTTTTGAATTAGTGTTTTTATTTTCTTCAGATTAATACCCAGGGGGTGGGATTGCTAGATCATATGGTAATTCTATTTTCAGTTTTTTGAAAGTGAAAGTGAAGTTGCTCAGTCGTGTCTGACTCTTTGCGACCCCAAGGACTGTAGCCTACAAGCCTCCTCCATCCATGGGATTTCCCAGGCAAGAGTACTGAAGTGGGTTGCCATTTCCTTCTCCAGGGGATCTTCCCGGCCGAGGGATCGAACCCGGGTCTCCTGCATTGTAAGCAGACGCTTTACCGTCTGAGCCACAGTTTTTTGAGGACCCTCTATACTGTTTTCCACAGTGACTGCACCAATTTACATTCCTACAACAGTGCAGGAAGGTTCCCTTTTTTCTACATCTTCAAAAACACTGTATATTTTCACTTCTTTGTGGAATATAAAAACAAAACAAACGAACAAATAAAATAGAAACAGACTCACAGATTCAGAGAACAAACTAGATGCTGCCAGAGGGGAGGGGGTCAGGGATGGTGACGTGGTAGAAACGACCTATTTCCTGTGGGATGAAAAGGGACAAACTACCAGTTATCAAATAAGCAAGTAACATATTTATTTTATAACTGGTAATAATATACAGCACAGGGAACATAGTCAATGATATCTTAATAACTTTGTATGTTATATAATCTACAAAACTATCAAATCACTATGTTATGCATCTGAAGCTAATATAATATTGTAAATCAACTATACTTCAACTAAAAAACAAAAATAACTGCCATTACATAAATATTTCGATCTTTTAAAAAAGGTGATCAAACCAGTTTTAACAAACGAGAAACGGTGACACTGCCTCGTCCTCTTTCGTGCACTTGATGTGGAACTTAGTGCTTTGTTTTGACCATGATAATACTTGATTTCCATACATGAATCATTTCTACCCCAAACTTCCCCATGCATTGTTATCTCTGTCTTTCTTGAAATAGTGCAGCCTCTCAAAACACAATCTGGTTCAGGTTATTATTTCACTGAAAGAATATTCATGTGATCATCAGCTTGTTTCTAGAGGAAATGATCTCTAGGAATCAATTCTTTAGCTTTGTGTGGCTAGAGAATCTGCCAGATGACGGAATATCATAATCTGTAAGTCTGATGGAGACCTTGAGAGATACCAGTTTCATTCTCTGTTAGGAAGCCTGAGACACAACTGAACTAGATGCCATGATTCTTCTGAGTTTGCCTTTATCTGTGTTTAATTAGAAATTTTTATATGACTTTTATTCTAAGTTCTTGGCATGAAATGGAGCAATTTTGGTCCTCATCTTCATGTCATAATCCTTCCTATACTTGAGTAGCAAGACTTAGCTTTCTTTTCTCAAAGCTAATTAGGCTCGATAGTCATTCTTTGATAAATTGATCCTACCTCCTAGACCTAATCGTTTTCATTATTCACTGAGCATCTTCCCAATTCATTATGTCTCCTTAGTTTCTGGGAACCTCAAAACACTCACACACACACATGCACTGTCTCTTGCCATTTTAATGACAGTAATATCACATTTCTGCTCAAATTATCTTTAGTGCCTACGACATGTATCAGCAGTATGTTTAAAAGCATGGAGTCTGTCCTCAAAATATGTTTTCAATGGTTAATTTCTCATTTATGGCCCTTGAATTCAATTCTGATCTGTGTGACGTTACTAGAACCACTCAGAAGGTTCTTTGCTTGTTACTTTTCCCTTCCTCTTGCTTTTTCATAAATTTCTTTGTAATTTCAACCTTGGATTTCTTTGGAATCTTCCATAAAAATCTCTTATTTCCCAGATCATATTTCCTATAGATTAAGAGACCAGAATTTTCATGTGGCTCTCTTCCCACAACCTTCTATCCTACTAATTTTGTCCAGTTGTATTGTAATGTTTAGTTTACTGTCCTGCTTATTAATTATCAAGCCCTCTACCCCTCTTTCTCTCGTTTCATGTCATCACTGTAAATTTGTTTGCAACTGGAATACTCAAATACATGTTTCTTCCAACCTACAGTTCTTAATAAGCCAGGATGAGCAGTAAATGTCTATTTGAAAGGCTGACTTACTACCCATTCAATTCTTATTTCCTACCCTCTAAAAGTCCATGAGGCTTTAAAGAGATCTACATTTAAAAGGGAATACAATATGTTAGTTGTGGAAAGCCTGCACTATAAATGTGATATTTCAGTTATTTCTGTTTTAAAAATATACCTTAGAGTAAGTACCTTATTTTAGATTGTCACTTACCGTGTTATATAGGTAAATTATGCAAACTCTCATTAACAAAAATAACTTGTTATCCTTTGCAAACACACTTCCAGTTTAAAATAAAAAAACTGCTGTTGGGGAACAGACTGGTAGCTGTCTTTCAGTAGCCTGCTTTTTTTTGTTTCCTAATGGATATAAATCATTAGAAATAAATTGTACTCTGTCATTGTAGCCGGTAATTGGTGACATTTTCTTGTCACCATGGGATTATAAATAACAGCAATACACATACTGTCAGAAGATTCGTTATGTTCCGAAAACATAAACCAGTAGTCTGTTCCTTTTAACTATACTTTGCATATTTTCTATGTTAAGTGTGACACTGATACTTTCACCAGTTTTTAAGGAATACTCAACAGCACAGACTTTGTCATTAATGACTTCAGATTGTTTCATTATGCTTTAAATGTATTTTAATTATTTCTATTTCTTCTATAGTCTACCTAGGAAATATATTCTTCAGAGAGTGTTTTGTTTGCAAACAGATCGACAAAACAGATAGTGTATTTTTTTAAGTGGTAAAACATATAAGACATACAAAAGACTGTAAGCATTCATTTTAAAATGGGTCATGTTATAAGAATAAAAATAGAAGGACCTCAAATTTTTGCTTGTGTAATAAGTAGTGATAATCTGTCCTCAGGCCAAATAAACAATAATCCATTTGGAAGGAAAATTCATGTGAACCAAATCTCTAATTAACTTGCTTCATTAATTATTAAATTAGCACACAAAATACAACTTTCCAATTTGGCTGTCCTGGCAATGTCACATACCTAGCACCTCTTAGACCACCACACCCCGTAAAAGAAGATAGCATCTCTGTTCTCACTTTCAGTAGCTTCCATTGCTTCCTGAAAAGAAGTTTTTATTTTTCTTTGCTTTCTCAAAATTAAGACAGAACAGCTTCTGCTGGGTTATGGAGAGGGCTCAACAGACAAGCCCATTACAGCTTTTATTTGACCTCTGTCTTTCTGGACAAGTTTATCTATCTGCCTCTCCCTGGAAGTCTCTGAAGCAAGACTTGAAGGGCATTACTTCCTGCCAGCTCTCTGGACTCATATTGGGGAACTCTTGGCTTCATGACTTCCCCATTGAGATGATGTGTTCTAAACTTCTCCCTTTGATTTTCTCTTTCCACTTAGGCAGCATTTTTGAAGTTTATCTCAGATTCCTTCACTTTGAGAGAATAACATTTTTAATGCTCAAAATTATCCAAACTAGGCTTCAACAGTATGTGAAGCAAGAACTTCCAGGTGTTCAAGCTGGATTTAGAAAAGGCAGAGGAACCAGAGATCAAATTGCCAACATCCGTTGGATCATAGAAAAAGAATTCCAGAAAAATATATACTCTGCGTCATTGACTATGCTAAAGCCTTTGACTGTGTGAATCACAACACACTGTGGAAAATTCTTCAAGAAATGGGAATACCAGATCACCTTACCTGCCTCCTGAGAAACCTTTATGCAGGTCAAGAAGCAACAGTTAGAATCGGACATGGAACAACGGACTAGTTCCAAATAGGGAAAGGAGTATGTCAAGGCTGTATATTGTCACCCTGCTTATTTAACTCATATGCAGAGTACATCATGTGAAATGCCGGGCTGCATGAAGCACAAGCTGGAATCAAGATTTCTGGGAGAAATAGCAATAACCTCAGATACACAGATGACCCCACCCTTATGGCAGAAAGCGAAGAGAAACTAAAAAGTCTCTTGATGAAAGAGGAGAGTGAAAAAGATGGCTTAAAACTCAACATTCAAAAAACAAAGATCATGGCGTCTGGTCCCATCACTTCACGGCAAATAGATGGGGAAACAATGGAAACAATGACGGACTTTATTTTCTTGGGCTCCAAAATTCACTGTGGACAGTGATTGCAGCCATGAGATTAAAAGACACTTGCTCCTTGGAAGAAAAGCTATGACAAACCTAGAGAGCATATTAAAAAGCAGAGATGTTACTTTGCCAACAAAAGTCCCTATAGTCAAAGCTGTGGTTTTTCCAGCAATCATGAATGGATGTAAGAGTTGGACCATAAAGAAGGCTGAGTGCCGAAGGGCTGATGCTTTTGAGTTGTGGTGTTGGAGAGGACTCTTGAGAGTCCCTTGGATTGCAAGGAGATCAATCCAGTCAATCGTAAAGGAAATCAATCTGAATATTCGTTGGAAGGACTGATGCTGAAGCTGAAGCTCCAATCCTTTGGCCACCTAATGGGAAGAACTGCCTCATTAGAAAAGACCCTGATGATGCTGGGAAAGACCGAAGGCAGGAGGAGAAGGGGACAACAGAGGCTGAGATGGTTGGATGGCGTCACTGACTCAATGGACATGAGATTGAGCAAGCTCTGGGAGTTGGTGATGGACAGGGAAGCCTGGTATGCTGCAATCCATGGGGTCACAAAGAGTCGAACACAACTGAATGACTGAACAAAAACAAAAAGGTTTTCTTTACTTTGTTTTGCAATTATTCATTCAATAAACACAGCCAAGGTGTTGCATCTTTCTCTTCAGGGGCTGCAAAACTGAAAGCCAAGACCTTCCAGGGTTGGTAGTGAAGAAGCTTAGTAATAACTTTAATAGAGCTCCAGATACTTGTAATTTCAGAGCTCTTCATCACATTTTTGTCTCTTTCAGTATTTTTGCATTAATTTCTTGTTATTTTGGGCACTACGGCATTCATCTGTCCCTTTTTTCCTCTAAAGGTTAGCCCTTTAGCAAAGTGATCCTTTTACTAATAAAGTCACCAAATCTTTTTTGTTTCCTGGACTGCATCTAAGTTATGCTTGATTTTGAATTCTGCTTTTTCTTTGTTGGCCTCCTGATGCTTCTTTGATTTCCATTCTTCTTTCTACTTAAAATCATATTGCCATTAAAAGCTGTAAAATGAGTCTCTTTCACTTTGGATATTTTTTAAAGATATTTTCCAAACATAAACTGCTATAACATTTTGTCAAAAAATGAACTCGCATGACTTACATTATATATTTTTCACCATGGCAGTCAAAACTATTAGCCAAAGTGGAACTCAATTTTCTACTTTTTATTCCCACTTAACATTTCCAAATCACTTCCAAAATTTCAGCATGATTATTGAGTACTTTGTCTTACTTTCCTACTTGAAATCTTTTCACTGCTCTATACTTTCATCAAATTCAAACTATTTATTTATTTCAAAGCTACTCTTGGTCCCTAGAATACAGGGAACATATATATTACTTCATTCACATTTCTGCATTTCTTTTTGTCCTTTCCTTACATCGAGAAATTTTTATTTCTTTCCTCCAATTCTTTTGATTCCTGGCTCCACAAAATGTCTGTTCACCAAAAACAAGAAAGAAGTTGAATCAGTCTTCTTAGGAAGGTTTCAATCCTCTAAGCTTATCTTTCCCTGGTCGCTTAGACGGTAAAGCGTCTGCCTACAGTGCAGAAGGCCTGGGTTCAATCCTTGGGTCAGGAAGATCTCCTGGAGAAGGAAATGGTAACCCACTCCAGTACTCTTGCCTGAAAAATCCCATGGACAGAGGAGGCTGGTAGGCTACGTACAGTCCATGCGGTTGCAAAGAGTCAGACATGACCTAGCAACTTCACTTTCACTTTCAAGCTTATCTTTCTTGTTATTTAAATACCAAAGAACCTTATCTTCCTTTCTTTACCTGAGATTCCTTTGAAGACATCATAATAGACTCTTTATTGGCTGCCATTCTGTGAATCAACCATGTACTTTCTTGACACTTGGCTTGATCATGCTCAGCTGGCAATCTGCATTACCTTCCTAGCTACTGTTTATGGGTAATCCTGCGAACTTTTGTGGCTTCACTTAAGTACATCTTCATTTTTATTGTCCCAAAGTGCAACTAGCTGACCTACCTCCAAATTCCCGTGGTGTCTTTCACGACATTTAGCATCTACTACATTGTTGTTGTTCAGTCGCTAAGTTGTGTCCAACTCTTTGTGACCCCTTGGACTGTAGCATTCCAGGCTCCTGTCTTCCACTTTCTCCTGGAGTTTGCTCTAATCCACGTCTATTGAATGGGTGATGCTATCTAACCATCTGATTTTCTGCTGCCCCCTTCTCCTTTTGCCTTCAGTCTTTCCCAGCATCAGCATCTTTTCTAATGAATCAGCTTTTTGCATCAGGAGGTCAAAGTATTGCAGCTTCAGCAACAGTCCTTCCAATGAATATTCAGGGTTTTCTACATTATATTGAAGTTATCTATGTATCTGTCTTTTTGTCTCCCCTCTGTCTTAAAAGCCTAGAAAAGAGGTGCTAGGCCTTAAAAGCAAAAAAAACAGAGGAGTCACCGCCAAAACAGGTGCCCAGTTACATCTTTCAACAACCAAATGAAGAAATGTTCATTGAACTACGCATAATGTCAGCAAGTTGGTAGGAGGAAGAAAGAGAAAAACTTAGTTCTTTGGAGATGAACATTTTGGTCTTCTTGGTGGGGAAATAGATGTTTGTATACTCCAACCTGTAAAAATATGTTATAAAGAGCTTTATACTGTGGAAGTGTTTTTAAAGCTACATCTGTAAAAAGGAGAATGAATACATTTGCTTCCATGACATACAGTTTTAATCAGAATTCAGACCATTTGTGCAGCCCTTATTATAGTTTCTTCTTATTTGCATTCACTGGATTTTCTTTCCTAAATGATTTATACACTTGCATAACTTGAAATTTTAAGCATTGAATTTATTGCACATTGTCATTATACATTAAAATTATTTTTATAATCTTGAGTACTTTAATAGATCATATGTTCTTATGCATATAATTTATGTTAGGAATTTTTTTCTAGCAAGCTTTACACTGTCATTTGGAGCACTTTAGAAATCAATATCATAGAATCCTATAAGGAGAAAAAAATATTTCCAAAAGTACTCCCCTGTGTTCCCATTAATTTGTGTATTATCAAGATCTTTATTAGGAATATAGTTGCTAATGTAAGCCTATAATAAACAGAGTATAATTGAATTTTCAATATTTTGTCACCCGGGAGTAATTTCCGTACAAGACCTCTGCTCCATCTTCTGACTAATTGTCGGCAGTTACTCAGTATCACCACATTAATGTCACCAAACATTGGAAAAATATCTACCTGATTGCATTATATTTAAAGATATTCATTTCAAGCTCTTGGTATTTTCTCTTTAAATTATTTACCTCAATTTTAAATATCATTTCGAATGCAATAAATGTAATGAGCCGACATGTTTTGAAAATACAAATTCAGACATGAGTGCAGATTTGTTGGGTAGACAATAAAGACAGTCATGTTGGGAGTCCCAGAGCATCGGAACAGCCTGGTGGTGGAGCGGGGGACCAGCTGAACCAGTCAGGGCTCCTGCTTAGATGGTGGGCATCAGACCCTCTCCTTCACTGGGTTTAGCTTGCTTTTAGGTCTGTTACTTTTTTTTTTTTCTGTGATCCTCATCTGGGTGAATCAGATATTATGATGCTATTATGCCAAATGATATCCTACATATTATCAAATCTAAAGGCAATAACAGTTGAACATGCTAGACACAGGTGCACTGGTGGGAAAGAGGGAAAAACTTTATTGTTGGTGGTTCCATACGGTTAGAATTGAATCTTTTTCTAATCCAGAATGCAAGACAGCATCCCTGGGACAATTCGGGTTTCTCTGTTGTTCCAATATAATCAATACTGTCTCCTTTCACTCTTACACATGTCTTGATTTGGTCATTAAATTAAATGGTCACTCAACCTGTAACACATTTTTAGTTTAGCACTTCTTTTATTTCCCAGACGGCTTGCTAATGACCTGTACAGTTAGATTAAAACGATTGTGTTCCTACTCAGGAATCCTACATTTGACCTATTCTGCAAAAACTCAGACTCTTTGTCCAACAGTCAAATACTGTTCAACAATTTAATTTTGACTGTGGAGATGAGCATGGTCGATTTTTTTAATCCTAACATTTTCATCGTTTGCTTGTCAGTGACATACTACGTGTATAAAACACAGCACATAAATATATGATGATATGCATATGATTTAAAATTTTTAATTTGGAAGAAAATTTTCCAAGGAGGAGTCTTCACAGTGTATGAAAGCCGGAGAGCCTGGTGACGCTAGCCTAATACTGTACACGCTTATGTGTGGTCTCAGTTAACTTCATTGCAACGACAAAGTTTGAGAGGATATTTTATCACGTGATCATGGAGAAGGACATCTCTGTATGTGGGTCAAATCACCACATTTGGCAAAGATGAAAAGTTGTCATTTCAGATGGCATAGTGAATTCAGCTAAAGCAAACACTGACAGGTACCCACGATGCCCAAAGCCCTGTGCTCAGCGGTGGGGAGATTCAGAGAGAAGGCAGCTTCCTTGAGGGGATTGTGGCTCAGAAGTGGAAGTGGACGGCTCCCAGTGAACAGTCAGCTTCTCCCTGCAGACTGTGCTCAGCTTCTCAAAAGCAGTGAGGGTAGGTTATTGTTACTTCTATTTTATAAAGGAGGAAAGTGAGGAATAGAGAGATGTATCTCTTTGTCTGTCTTGAGCATCTCCTTGTGCCATTGTGGGGAACTAGACAGATACATCCTGCCTTCATGGGAGTTTGCAAGTCTAGTGAGAAAAACAGAGCTTCCACAAGCTCATGAAATCACTCCATGTCTAAGGAAAGGAGCTAGCTTAGATGAGAGGGAGTTTCAGGGTGAATGAGGGATGGAGGTCTTTGAAGCGGGGTGGTCAAGGAAGTCTTTTCTGAAACGTGACAAGTTTAAACCTGAGACTTTAAAGATCAGAATGAGTGAGTCAAGAGAGGCAGTGGGAGAGGTTACAGGTAGAAGGAAAGCTCCACGAAGGCCTGAGGAATGCAAGAGCTTGCAGGAGCATTTGAGAACCTGAAGGCAGAACACTAAAGGGTAACTTAACCATCAAGGCTGGTGTGACTTATGAAATAAGGTTGGTCAAGAAAGCTGGGCTTGGTGGAGTTTGGGTTTTAAAGGCACGTGAACTTGCAGCAAATATATGTTGGGCCCCAGAAGTCTTTCCCCAGCCCCAAATTGCAGTGGGAAGCCATGAGAGGGTTTCGAGCTGGGAGAGATGTGATCCAATTTGCCCAAGATCCCAGAGCTAAAAATTCCAAGAGCTGGACTCAGTCTCGGGCCAAGCTGATTTCAGAGCCCCACTCCACATTCTAACACACCATTTCCCCAGACTCGACAATGACTGGGAATACGGCAGAAGGTATGTGCGTAAAGAGGCACCACAAAGCATGTGGTGATTCTAAGCAAGAAGAAATTGCATCCACTTGGGCTTTTGTTTAAAAAAGTCCAAGGGAGGAGGAGGTGGCATATGTCTGGAGGCTGAAAGGGCAGTTCAGGAAAAGGGAAGAACATAAAATTGGGCAGACACGGAGCCCATGGAAAAGTAAATAGTTCAGCTCCACTGACATGTGCCACCCCTAGGGGTGGCCACGGAATTGCAAAGGTTGGTTGAAGAAAGACTGAATGGGGCTTTACATGCTCGTCTGGGACTCTGGGACCTTCATATTTAACTCAGGAGCTATCAAAGAGTCAGGGTAGGTATCTGAGTCAAATAATATGACTAGAGCTGTGCTTTAAAAATAATACCATAATGAAAAAGAATTTGTAAAACTGAATCACTTGACTATATAGTAGAAATTAACACAATATTGTAAATCAACTAGACTTTAATGAAATAAAATTTTTAAAAATAAAATAAATTTCTTAAAATGAGGGAATTCCCTGGTGGTCCAGTAGTTAGGAATCGGCACTTTCTCTGTCCTGGGATAGGTTCAGTCTCTGGTGGAGGATCTAAGATCCTCCTGCAAGCCATGCCATGAGGCCAAAAATAATTTTTAAAATAAACATTAAAAATATTTGTGTATATATATACACACACACACACACAAAATATGTATATAAGCTCTATCATGTCCAACTCTTTGTGACCCCATGGACTGCAGCCTACCAGGCTTCTCTGTCCATGGGGTTATCCCAGCGAGAATACTGGAGTGGGTTGCCATTTCCTCCTCCAGGAGATCTATCCAATCCAGGGACTGGACCTGTCTCTCTTGCATTGCAGAAGGATTCTTTACTGCTGAGCCACTGGGGAAGCCCAGTACCTGTGTATACCTACACCTATATCCAGAGTATAAAGGCTGGCTCTAGAGTCAGACTGCCTGATCCCATGTTCAAGTTACACCACTAACTAGTTCTGCGGCCTTCGATAGTTTGCTTCATCTCTTGATGTCTCCATGTCCTCAAGTTTAAGTGGGGTTAATCATAGTAGTGAAGTTTGCTGCCACGACCTGCCTGCCGTCTGCCCCACACCGTGGGGGTTGCTCCAAGATGTTGCTTCGTATATGATGGCCCGCACTCTGGAACCACTGCAAAGATTTTTAAAGGCAGTTTAGTAGCTGAATTTGTGGACCATTTGGGAGCACATTTTTTTGTTTAAAAAGGTGAGCACTAGCCAAGATTTCAGGCAAACAATGAGCAAGAAATTTCCCTTCATCATGGAAGTTTATTACAAATCTATTGAACACTCTAGAATGTGCACAGTCAGAAAACAAGGTCAAGAAAAATGGCTGAACAGCAGACATTAGAAATTACCATTGATCAAGGTTTGCCCTACTTCATAGTAGCAGGCAAGATTAAAATTCCATAGTTGACATGGATGATTTTTTAAATATTTAAGGCCAAATGTAAATTCTAATTAAGTCAGAGGTTTTATTCTTTGGGCTAACTGTGAAAAAATTGATGGAAGGTTTATGTTATGAATGGAGTTGTGTTTATACTACTCAGAATAAAGTGGTTCTCAAAAATAATAATAATAGCGCCAACTTCACAATGCTGTTGAACAGAGTAAATTAGATGGTCATTGTAGAGAGTTCCCAGGGCGCCTGACTTAGAGTCAGTACTCAATGCCTGTTTACTACTTCAGAAAAAGAACTGGTGCAGGAACTCCTGCAGGAGCTAGTTAAGATTCAGCTAGAGTGAAAGGAGAGGGAAAGTTAAGGGATGGAGTGTAAGGACGAATCACCACGTTAGACCAGAAACTCGTGAGAGTAGGAGCCATGTCCACTTGGCTTCCCATCATATCCCCCCATGACTCACCTGGGGCCTGGTGTGGAGGACACATGTGATGAATGTGCGTGGATTTGAATTGAACTCACCCATGATGTGCTCAATAAATGCACATGTTCTGCTGTGGATCCGTTTTGCTCCTGGGTAGCATAGGCATATGCTGCTGATGATATGGATCCATTTTGATAATATCAAGACAAACATCTTGAACGCCACATAAAAAATAAACTAACAGAGGGAGAGATACTCAACATTTATTATTTCAAATGTCTCCCAACTGTGAGGGTTTATGTTAGCTCGCAAAACTCACCAATTTCCAGAAATCTTAACCAAGGCCACATCTCACTTTGCCAATTCAGCAGGCCGGCGATTCCTTCACCGGTGACGCAACTGAGGTTAACCCAGGCTTTGGCTGACATCCCAGAATAATCAAGGGACATCTTCTTGAAAGTCTCTGCCACGTGCCCTCTCTGCCTTCCTGACCCGGAACCTCCTCTTGATGGGCCCCCCCACCACGTGTGGGGGAAGTGGATGAGTTTGTGGGATGGAGGACTGCTCTCACTGCCTCTGTTTTGGCCGAGGACCCACATGCACCGGAAACTTTCCTGTGCTGGAGCCTTTTTGCTGACCTGGTCCCGACAGGAGGTGTGCGCTCCGATCAGGGATGAGATGGACAGCTGAACTGGGGCCTGACCGACGCGGAACCCAGGCATGAGGACAAGTGCTTTTGACAGCTAGGAACGAATTGGTCTGAGAATCCCCCTGACAAAGGGAAATCAGAGAAATTAGAGACAGGAGAAAACCTATTAGTCAATTCCCTTGCCGAAGATAAATGGATCCCTAGCGTGTCTTCCTAGTTTCCTGTCCTCCGCAGTTATATCTGTATCAACGTGTAAGGATGAGGGGCCCTGGGGGTGTGGACGAAAGAGGCAGGACTCCAGGCTGGGTTAGGTACTGGGATGAAAACAGATCTGTAGGCATTAAAGGAAAAGGAATGATATGGGGGAAGAAGAGGAACAGTGGACCTTTTTTTAGGGCTGGAGATTTGAAGAGAGAGAGAAAATTCCATGCAAGATTCTGTGGTTATTGCTTTCTGAATGAAGAGCTGAGTATTATTTATCCAAAGGGAAGAAGAGTTCTTATTCAGCGCTGGCTCATTTTTTGCCACAAAGTAAAGGTGTTGAGTAAATATTTTTGATATCACAAGATTAGAATATGTGTTTTGCTTTGGATCCCAGTGACAGAGAAGCCTCCTGGGATAATGCGCTCATACAATCTATTGAAGAGGGAATTGTGTGATAATTAGCTAAAATGTGGATTTAATTGACTATCTATAGTCACTTAAGCATGCCAAAGAATTCTGTTGCTAAAGATAAGATCATATTGACATTCAAGCAGGTAGAGAATGAAATCTGAATGCATTTTTATTTGCTTAGACCATTTTTCTCATCTTTTGTAAGAAGAAAAAAGGAGATGATTCTCAAAGAAGCTGTGCATTAGGCATTTGTCTTGCTTTTAATCACATTAAACTAGATGGCTGATTAATTGAATTGACTTAGTTTGTCTGACATTTTTACACTGCTTCGTGTTTTTTGAGTGTTTTCAAATTGTACGCAGACGTTTTGTTGCATGTCTCACATTCACAATGACAGGTGAGCAGCGTCACTCCCAGCCAGGCTCAGCCCCTGTCTCATTCATGGTGCGAGTGAAGAACTTGGGCAGGAAGCATTAAGAGAGACTTTCCTTCTCTTGTAATATATTCATTTTCCAAACTCATCATCAGGGTAACTCTCCTTGATGCTGTTTTCTTCTTAGATTCCAAGTCTTTGGTGCTAAGACTGCCGCTCAAATTCCAGCCACCCGTGACCCCAGAACTGGCCTGATCTTCAGCCAGATCCACTCTGAGCTCAAAAGACAGGCCCAGAGTGAGGCCACAAGCCCCCAGTTCATCTGATCTTTAAAAACCTCTTTTCATGAGCCTGTTGTCTTGATCCCACTTCCGGCTTGTGAGCTCATGTGGTTCAGGGCACCTGATGCCGGGCCCAGGTGGCATCTTGACCCCCTGATGTTCAGGTCACGGCTTCCCCCATGCCTGTCACCCTCTATGCTTCTCACCGTCCCAGATCCTTATCTGAAACCCACAGGCTGGGACCACACACAGCGGATCCTCCTAAAGGACAACTGATGTGACGCTTGTTGAAACAGTAAGGGAGGCTTCACTCAGGACAGCTGGCAGCGATGCCCGATGATCGCAGTGTTACTAGAGCTGAACACTCGAGTAGATGGGGGACTTACCACCAAGGAGTAGGCTGGGGGGACTCGTGGACGTAACAGTATCACAAGGGGATGTCCGGCGTGGCGGAGTTCTTGTGAAACTGACTTCAACAGACGGTTCTTGCTGAAGGCAGGCCGAGGTCTTATGCAGCAAAGCTGGGGGAGTGAGGATGTATTCAGTTGTGGCGGGAGAGGGGTTCTCTCTGGACAGACGTGGCCGGAGTCTTGTTAAAACCGGGCTGTGCCGGCCCCACAGGAGGGCTGAGCTCTCAGAAGGGTGTGTTATGCAGTAATGTTTGTTTGAAAGTTGCTTCCGTGGTGGCTCAGTGGTAGAGAACTCGCCTGCCAATGCAGGAGACGCAGAAGAGGCAGGTTCGATCCCTGGGTTGGGAAGGTCCCCTGGAAAAGGGAATGGCAACCCACTCCAGTGTTCTTGCCTGAAAATTCCCATGGACAGAGGAGCCTGGCGGGCTGCAGTCCCTGAGGTCACAAAAGAGTCAGACACACAACATGCAACAGTATTTGAAAGTTGCTAAGAGAGTAGATCTTACAAAAGTTGTCTTCCCAAGAAAAAAAATTTGTTACTATATATGGTTATTGTTTGTTGTTTAGTCACTTAGTTGTGTCTGACTCCTTTGCAGCCCCATGGACTGTACCTGCCAGGCTCCTCTGTCCTTGGGATTTCCCAAGCAGAAATACTGGAGTGGGTAGCCATTTCCTTCTCCAGGGGATCTTCCTGACCCAAGGATCAAACCCAGGTCTCCCACATCACAGGCAGATTCTTTACCTCTGAGCCACCTGGTGATGGATGCTAACCCGACTTAACAGTGGTGGTCATTTTGCATATATACAAATAACAAATTATTGTATTGTAACCCTGAAGTGAATATAGTGCTGTATGTCCATTATACCTAAATAAAAAGAGATAAGTAAAAGAGAAAGTTAGGGTTTAAAAAAAAAAGGATCAAGGAGAGAGCTTTTGTCAGTATGAAAAGCAACAGTTTTGTCCTCAAACCTTGTATAAAAAGTCAGGTCGTTATGGCTGTACCAGTGGCAGGACTGTTTCCATGGACAGACCGTGCTTGCATTTAAACTTATTTCACCACGGGCATCCTCAGACAGAGGGTCATTTTTTTTAAACTGGGGTATAATTGCTTTACAATGCTGTGTTAGTTCTGCTCTAAAGCAACACGCATCATCTGTATGCACACAGATATCCCTTCCCTTTCGGAGCCCCTTCACACTCCCATCCGCCCACCCCACACCCACCCATCTAGGTCACCACAGGGCTCCCTGTGCTGCTCAGGAGAAGGTCATCTTTGTCTGCGCCCTTCTGCCACCCACATCGGGCTGGGAGATCGGGCCCGAAGCTTCCACTCAAGGCGGATCCTGGGATTCGAGGAGAGCCTGGGAAGATGGCTCTGCAGCGATGCTCCCATCTTTCACACTTACCCTGCAAAGTAGATTTGATCAAATGAAGAAATACATGCGACTCACATGTGACATTTTATTCAGAGCCAAAATTATAAGGGAAGCGAGTTCATGTGTTTATACTCAGAGAAATTGGCCAAGTTTTCTTTCTAAACGTCTTGTGCCGCTCAGTTTATTTTTTCTTGAAAGTATCAACTGTTCTTCGTTTAGTACCAGGACTCAGAGAGAAGACTAGAGTGAAGGCAGGTCGGAGTCGCTGAAGAATTTTCCAGTTGTGCGTGTTGACGAACCAAGAGTACAAAGAAAGAAAGGCATTTGGTATATCAATGGCCTTCCCCTTCCCCAAAATTTGTACTTAAGTAGCCCTTGAACAGGTTAGAAAATAAGTACGGTGAATGGGCTGTTTCAGCTCCTTTCCGTTGGCTTTTCAAAATGCCCCCAATATTGAAATATTTGTGTTAGCTTGGCTGGCAGAGCAGATACTCAAGGTTCTTTAAAAATGCAACTCTCTTCTTCTGGCAACTTGAACCTTCACACTGGCCTTCCTCTTGTCTCCACAATTTCCTGCTTACTCCCTCCTCTAATTACTCTTCCTTTTTTCAGAGTCTTTTCATGACTTTTTTTAACTTTCTCCTTTATTCCCTCTTGCCTGCATTCCACATTTCTTTTCCACCCCTGGCTTTTTTTGGCTACAAGTGCCAAAGATGTGTGTTGAGTCTCAAGGCTGAATAATAAGCACCATCTCCCACAAAACAATTGTATGGATTTTCTATTGAAAAGAGCATTCTCCTGGCCTCAGTGCAAGGGAATTTAAAAGCTAGATCGACAGCCCCCCAAAGAAGAGCTTCGTGAGACAGCTTAGCAAAGTGTTCTTCAGCTCTTGACTCATTTTTCCGTATATGAAATGTTTTACCACAAATGCATCATCACACATCCCAAAAAGAAACCTCCTTCTGCTTGTCAAAGTCAAATTCAGACTTCATCCAGACGTTAAATCAAGAGAAGGGTGAGCTTGAATGTGTCTGTACAAGCAAGGATTCTTATAAGGTAAATCTGGCAAATGGACCTTTTACTGTGTGTCTTGTATAACAGGTTACCAGGACTCTGTCCCACAAAGATTCATTACAATACTTGGTACTTATTTGGTAGAATAAGTTATCTGTGCAAAGTTTTTTTTAAATAGATAAAAATAAAATGACTGGAAAGTGAAATGTAAAAAAAAAAAAAAAAGGAATTTTTATGGTCTGTTTATCCTTTTATCTGTCCCTAAGATAAATTATTTCAACAAGCAACTGATATAAACTTGAGAGTTTCTTTAAGTGGTTAGAAGATGACAGTTGTATGTATTTTAATTCTTTCAAGAGATACAGTGTTTACAGAATAAGTTATCTTTCATATTATTTTCCAATAGCATTCTTATAAAGTAACTAGATGGACATCTAAACTGCATTTTAAAAATTGTGTCACCTTTGATCCTGTTCCTAGGAAAAGTAATGTTTACCTTAAAAAGATGAAAACTCTACTGAGGATATTATAAATTAACATCACGTTATGATGCCATAAGTAGCAGAATCTCACTACTTATTGACTTTAAATGTAAGAAAGAGAAAGTGAATCCTGAACAGAATAGTGAGTGACTGTTTAGAGAAAATCAATCGTCCAATCAATCAGAATTCACAAAAGAATCTTTGTGGCTTTGGCTTAAAATTTTTAGTAAACACATCACAGCATGATTAGGAACCCTAAAAATTGTGAACAGCCAATAACTTATCCCAAGAATGGGTTCTTGCAAAAGAGAACCTCTCAAGAAAGTTTGGGGACTGTTAACTCAGAAGGATTTTTAACATTATATATTTTTTAAAGTGTTTGTCCTTCGAAGAGAAAGAATGATATACAAAATGGAATTCTTAAACTCTAAGGGACAGTAATTAGAAATTTTAAAAAATAATTTAGTCTTGCTTTGGGATTGCTTTTCTCCATATGGGTAAGTAAATATGTAAGCATACATCTGTTCCCTTGAATGGAGAATGGGCTTTCACAAATTATGAAGAGCTTAGGAACTCTTGGGAATTGTGGGGTTTTCTCCAACCATCTGGATATCGTGGGTTGCTTTTCTTTTCTCGGTGGCTCTCTCTTCTGCGTTCCAGTTCTTCCCATCCTAGCTCAGAGATGCATCACCACTTCTCTGGGATTCACCTCCTACCTGCTCCCCCTAACCTGTCAGTCTTCCGTCTCCACTCTCTGCCATGACTAAAGCAAGCTTCCCAAACACTGTTTCTTTTATGTCACTTTGTTGAAAAGCAAACTTTTGATGATGATGATGATAACAATAATAATGTACTAAATACTTACTGAGTGGTCCTACACACTAAACTGTGTTTAATCTTTTGGTATGTTTTCTCATTTAGTCTTCAAAGCAACCTTACAAGATGTGTTTGAGTATTAACCATGTTTAGTAGATAAAAGTTTGAGGCTTCAGCATTTAGGCACTTTGCTGGAGCTTCCACAACTTAAACCCATTCTGTGTCCTCTCACCCTGTAAATGTAAAATATTCTGCCTGACTTCCAGTCGCCTACAGAATCTACACTCCTCCTCCTAACTGAGCAACACACTTCTTGTTTCCAATGTAATTTTTTTCTCTGACACATTTGGTAGAAGGTTAACTTCATGGAACATCTGGAAATTGACTGCTATTTTGTTGCATTTTCTTGCTTTTGCATCTGAAGTTTAGTTCTTAAATGAAATTGAATGTGAGACTCTCTAGCTATCCCAGTTTCTTGGAAATGTTTATCTGTATTTATGAACCCCAGAACCATTTTGAAAGGGTCAGGGGCCGATGACCAGAAGGAGCTGACCCTGCTCAAAAACAAGACGCTGGTAACCAGCATGCAGACAGGTGAAGGGCTAGGCAGAGGCTGCTGAAGCCCTTCTTTTGCGCTGCCTTCCCTAGTCAGGGTTTCAAGTCTGGTCCCTTTCATAACTGAAACTTTAAAAACATCAATTATACGGTACGGTCCCTATAGGTACGGTCCCTAAAGTCATAAAGGAGGAAAAAAGGAAGATGCTGTTCTCCATACATCCCACATCATTAACATGTCAAACGTCCCTTCCCATTTAAATGAAACTGGGATGTTTTCCAACTTTTCATCTTGACTGTGAGTCTAGTTGCCTGTGTCGGGAAGCAAGGGAGGCTCAGATGAAAGTACTAGTTTTGTGTTTCGACTCATCTGATCCCCCCAACCAGCTGGCCTTCCCACCTGCCCCACCAACTCTGCTCAGATATTACACGTTCAAACAACTTATCAAAACCAGACCCCCGTTGTAGCCATTTCTGCCAAGTGAGCCAATTTGGATTTCATGAAGGAAATAAAGAGATTAAGGAACTACTCCCAGGCCAGAGAAATTAGGCTTCAAAATGGAGCGAACGGAATTTTGTAGCCATTTTACCTGTTGGGGGTGGAGGGGGTGGGGAATGATGTGTAATCATTTTAAAAGTGAGTGATTTTAGCTCAGTGGATCTGACCCAAGTAAAGAAATCTGAAATGTAGCTATTTAACAAAGACTATGCAAAGCAGAAATTTGTGCAACTGTGCATCGTATTCTAAACAAGTCGCCAACATCAATTATTATTTCTGGGCAAGCATAAGGCTGCAGTTTCAAAGCCATGTTTTAGTAGATGACTCTTTAAAGGTCATTTTATGAAGCATAAGATAATTCCTTCGAGGGCGCCCGGAGCCCACCTCCCTCGGTCGGGTTTTATGTTTCATTGACTGTATTAGCATTGAACTCTTTAAGAGTGACAGGCTGCAGGCAGAGGATCCCAGGTGGGCCATGGGATCCGCGGGGCCAGCTGCTCCTTAGCTCAGATAATTCTTCTTTTTGAGATTTACAGATCCGTTTGCATTTGACAGACCCTGGCATGTCTTTGTACTGCCCAGTCCTGATGTTTTTAAAGGAAAGCAGTTTAATAATTTATTAACTGCTACATTTCCTCTGGGCTTCATCTGTGTGATGCTAAGTTGAGTCCCAGAACATGATAAATCAGAAGAATTTTGCAGAAGCCCATTCTCGAAGAGAGCCAGGGCCTCTTTGTTATTGCGGTTGTTGCCGACGACCCCTCAGAGGGCTCTTGTTGGGTCACCTGGGTGGACGGCGGTGGGAAACAATCAGCTCTGCGAAGTGGGACTGCGACGTCGGGGCTGAGGTTGCCGACACTGTGCCCTGATCTGTGAGTCAGCAGTGTAATGACAGTGAAATGTGGCCGCAGCGTGTTTTGAGGCATTCCTGAATTGTCTGGATGCGCCTGCAACACTATGCCATCTCAGCTGTGTGCCTTCCCTTTGGGATCCTCTCAGCCCAAAGCACCCTGCTGTCCCCATGCCTCTACTTCTTCAAAACCTTGGCCATGTTTTGTTTTATTAATTTTTATTTTATTTTAGAGTACAGTTGATTTGCCATGTTGTTCATTTCAGGTGTATGCCTAAGTGATTCAGTTTTATACACACACACACACACACACACCCCTCCACTGTTTTTCAGATTCTTTTCCCATATAGGTTCTTACTGAATTCTTACAGTTGTCCATGTTTATAGCTGCTCTCAACAATGGCTTTGTTACCAGTCACTTTTATTGATCCTTTTCAAAATGGCTCTCACCTTGGCCTTCTTTGACTTGTTTACAACTCTTGCCAATCCAACTTTACATGAGGATGACTGTTAGCTTTTGCCCAGTACTGGGTCGAAAGGCCACGTCTCTGTGGCCATATTATCTTGGTAATTCCTGTCCAGCCCCGTGCAGTATCCTGCCTATGGTAGATGCTTATTCACTGAATACAATTTTAGAGAACAGTTTTTAATTCTCTGCCCTAATCCTTGCCCATGTTTCTTGTCCCTTTTCTAACTGCATGTTATGCTTTACCAATGCTTGGGAAACTTATTTTAGCGCTGCTGTTGTTATTCAGCCACTGAGTTGTGTCCAACTCTTTGGGACCCCATGGACTGCAGGACTCCAGGCTTCCCTGTCCTTTGCTATTTCCCAGAGTTTGCTCAAACTCGTGTCCATTGAGTCAGTGATGCCATCCAACCATCTCCTCCTCTGTCAAAATAAATTACTTTTAGAGACTTTAGTGTTTAAAGTGACAATGTTAGCCACCTAGGCATGTCTGACTCTTTGTGACCCTCATGGACTATAGCCTACCAGGCTCCTCTATCCATGGGATTCTCCAGGCAAGAATACTGGAGTGGGTTGCCATTCCTTTCTCCAGGGGATCTTCCCAACCTAGGGATTGAACCCAGGTCTCCTGCACTGCAGGCGGATTCTTTAGCATCTGAGAGACTTTCATGCTAAACTAATAGTAAAAATCATATCTGCCTCTGTGAGCTGTTCCTCCATTTTCAGAGATTTGCGTGTGTATAATCTGACCATCCCATGAAGTCATGACCACGCCTGTGAGTGAGGAAGGGGAGAGTCCTCCTCTATAGTTTAGGAACCAAGTCCTGGAGAAGTTAATTAACTTGTACAAAGTTGCACATCTATTAAATCTCAGAAGTTAAAATCAAATTCAGGTGTCCTGACAATTCCAATAGGACTTGCTCTGCTCATACATTTTTCTCACCAAACGGTTGTTGAGTGCCCACTGTCATGCCCTGTAGTTACAGTCAAACAAGACACTAGCTTCTGCCCTCAGGAGGCCTCCATCGTGATAACAGAGCTGCAGAGCTCTTAGAAATGATGGTGCTGCCATGTCGTCTCACTCCTCAGACTGGTGCACAATTAAAAAGCAACATTCATTTTCTGTAACTGAGCAGATTCAATAAATATAATGGCATTTAATGATTATTTAGCTGGTAGCATCTTTTATTTAGAGGTCAATTCTAACGTGCTGTATTCCCCACTTACTCTGTTTATTAATTACAGGGATTAATGAATAGGAAACTCTCCACATTAAAGAGATGATTGGCACCATTCTGGTGCAGTTGGCACCTCATAAATGTTTGTTAGATAATGCAGTAGGAATGTCCTCTATGTTTCTGGACTTATCCTTTTTTATAATTGGCTTCTTCCTCTGCAAAATTGAGTAAAAACTAACTTTAGAAATGCAGTGGGAATAAATGGCATACTATTTAGTTTAAAGCAGTTTCAGGCATAAGTTGAACACATTGCTTAAACATTTTGTCCCTTAATTTTAAAAGAGATGCTCCAGAGACTAGGATCTGACTAGCATTTCTTCCTGCTTTTTTGTTCACTTCACTCATAATTCAACCACAAGTATTCTCAAGTTACTGATATACCAAATTGAATGACTATTTTACTATTATGTTCTTCCAGCTCAAGTTTCTAAAAAATCACATTTTCAGCAAAAGGGCTATGGGATTTCAATAGTTAAGGGTAATTCTTCCTCAAGGCTGTTCTCCGTCATCATTATGGCCACCTGCTCTCCCATACAGAGTTGCGGTAATTAATAAGAGGCATTAACACGTCTGGTATCACTGGGGAGAGGGAAAAACTGAAATCTGTGGAATAGCTTTAACCGTGAAACAGTAAATGTTGATGCGGTCACCATCTTTCACTGTACCACCCAACTTGAGATCATTTCCACGAGATGAAATAAATGGTATGCTCACAATTCCAGTGTAACTTTCGTAGATTTAATTACATGTCTCTGGAAATATGTGTTTGGCTACATGGTCAAGCCACTAATCCATAACCAGCATTTCTGGGGGAAAAGAAGAGCTGGTGCTCAGCACAGAGGTGGGGATGGGAAATGCAGACCTGGAGGGGTGGATGAAGACATGAAGTCGTGAGTTATTACTCTATGGGGAGTATGGGGAGGCTAGAGAATGAGACAGAGGAGAAAGCCATCAGCTCTAGAGGGAGAGCTACATGTGGAGATGGGACTGGAAACAGACAAGACAGGTGAGGAAGAGCAGAGAAACGGGGACAGGCTAGAGAGAGCATGTCATCATGCCAATTAAGAGAGACGTTAATTTCCTGAGGAAGTGGGTCTTCCAAATGCAGGAGGTAAGTGAGAAATCAGTGAGAAGCCAGAACAAGCTGTCTTGGCTATTTTTAAATGAAGTTTAATAGTAAATGAGAAGAGCTATCTAGGGGTACAAAATCAAAAGGAGAGGAACTAAATAAGGACGGATATTTATTTTAAGGATGGATGAGATTTGTGTCTGTGTAGCCTGAAGTTAAAGATCCAATGGGGAAAGAGACAGTAAAGAATAATAAATGGCAGTTTGTCTTCGTGGGATAAAAGATACCATCAGAGTATTTTTCCTCTTAATGAGATCCATTTCCATCACCATCTCTACACAGCTCATCATTAAAAATAACTAACAGGAAATGTCTTTTTAAGCGACACATTACTACACTTAAGTCCTTACATCTGAATCCCGTTGCTACTTATTTTCCTGCACTTGTTGACAAGTCATTAGGAAAGAGAGTGTTTACTTCAATATTACCTGTCATCTAAGAGAGTTCTAGTGCTTCAGTAAAAACTTGATGGATTAATACTATTTTAAAAACAAAGAAGCAAAATACTATGAACGGTCCCACCTCTATTCACAAGCCATAAATATAAGCATCTTTAGACATACATAAAAGTAAAATGAAAAGCAAGAAAATAATAGCATAGAAAACTGGAGTTAAAGAAAATGAGGTGGTTAGGAATGTATGCAAATATTATATAATCAAAAAATAGAAATGATCGTCATAAAAGTCTAATTTATTTAACATATGTATACTGCCCAGAAGATACTTTTTTATCTTATTTCACAATTTCATAATAAACACAATAATTAAATTATACAGTGTAGACATTGATAAACATAGCTAATGGACTTTGCAGTTATCATTTTTTAAGATACAGGATTCCTTTCACTTGATCCCTTGCTTAATATTATTTTTAAATACCATCTAATATCCTGTTATAGATTTTTTTCAGTAGACTGGTTAACAAAATGTCACCAATCCATGAGAGCTGGCAGGAAGTCAATGGCACTTTATCACAGAGGATCACTGGCATGTTCATAATAATAATGATACTTCTCATATGCATTAACAATTTCCTTCCATATCTCAAAACCATTGGCTTTAATAGATACCAACTGAAACGTGGCCAGCTTGATACTATGACACAGCAGTCATTTAGAATTCTCATTCACTGACCAGAAACCACACGGTAGGGCAGAGAATATTTACAGTTTTATTGTTGCAAACCCAGGGAAGACCTTTTGTAGATAGCACATGGTAATTCAAAACAAAATTTAGCTAGTAGAATAAAATAAATACCAGCCTTAGGCTATTTTGAAAACCTGCAGTGTAGTTACTTAGGAAAGTCACCAGTATACCTCGGATCTCTCCAAGAGGCATGCTTGACCTGTAACTTCTTATGAAACAACTCATTGGTTTCACCTGCTGTCTAGTTTATATTTGTTTCTCTGATAAAGAAATCTGAGTATGCTTTTTTAAATTAATTAATCTATTTTTAATTGGAGGATAATTGCTTTCCCATATTGTGTTGGTTTCTGCCATACATTAGCATGAATCAGCCCTAAGTATACATATGTCCCCTCCCTCTTGAACCTTCCTCCCACCTCCCACCCCATGAGTATGCTTTTTTATTACAGGAAGGTTTTCTTAGCAGGAGGAGAAGGGGACAACAGAGGATGAGATGGTTGTATGGCATCACCAACTCGATGAACACGAGTTTGAGCAAGCCCTGGGGGTTGGTGATGGACAGGGAGCCTGGAGTGCTGCAGTCCGTGAGGTCACAAAGAGCTGGACACGACTGAGTGACTGAACTGAACTGAACTTTATTAGCAGCAGAGAAGAGTACATTTATCTATCCTGTCTCTACTCCCTTCCACCACTTGACTATAAAAACAAAATTATCCTTGTAAAACTGAAACCTATGTATGTATAGAAGAAATTGTTGTTCAGTCACTAAGTCCTATCTGACTCTTTGCGACCCCATGGACTGTAGCCCACTGGGCTCCTCTTTCCATGGGGTTTTCCAGGCAAGAATATTGGAGTGGGTTGCCAATTCCTTCTTCAGGGGATCTTCCCCACCCAGGGATGGAACCCATCTCTCCTGCATCTCCTACATTAGCAGGCAGATTCTTTACCCCCGAGCCAGGGAAGATGTGAGCACTGACCACATATACGTCAAGTTGACTCCACTTAGCTTGGGAAAAACATAAGATCACGTGCCAAAGTGACATGGTAATGATCAATGAACCAATGAATCGGGGTGGAATTTATTCTCTTAATAACTGAAGTCCAGTTTTATTGCATTTGAGAGCTGTATAATTTCAAAGAATTCTATGTGAGCTCTGAGGCATGAAGTTCTACGTTTTCTGTTTTCATCGTTTATCTCTTTCATTTTTCATAGACACTGGATTATTTTCTGTCATGCTTCCCACAGTTGCTTGAAAATGTAGTCTAGAGAATTAAATTGATTTGGAATCACAAGTTCGTGATTTTAGACTTCAGATAAACTAAATTGAACCAGAATATTCTTAAAGCATAAACAATAGATTGCCTAAATTCCCAGCTCTCGTTTCAAGTATTTGCTAATGTGGCATTGATCAATCTACAATTCCCAGACTGAGGAGAAGTGATAGGAATATTGGATTAAAAAAAAAAATGCCATACAGGCCAGAAAGATAAATTGTTTGGGTTGTCTTTTTGCAAGTTTGAGGTCACGATTCATTCATCTTGTTACTTTTCTATATCCCTTTAGTGGCTTCAATTGCAGGATTAAATATTGAATGGTGGCAGATCATTCAATACACAGGCTCTCATAGTTTGGCATTAGAAGGTTTTTCATGCTTAAAATGGAACTGGGTGCACACAGAATGCCAAAGATAATCGTGCTGGTGGTCTAGTCTGTGAGATTAATCCCTCAACAATATTATCAGACACTTTTAACACATTGATTTGTCCCTGATATGACATTTCTGAAACAAATGGATAACCTAAGCATCTTAAGAATAACATTGAGCTTCCTATACAGTCTGGTTTTCTTTCAGAAAATTAACCCATTAGCAGATTTGGCTAGAAACTTCCAACCCATTATCACAACCAATGTTCGTTACCACAAAAAGAAAAGTAAAATTTAAAAGATTGGGGATCGGGATGGGGAATACGTGTAAATCTATGGCTGATTCATATCAATGTATGACAAAAAAAATAAATAAATAAATTTAAAAAAAATAAATAAAAGATTCATAATCCTGTGGGGGGAGTATTAATTAAAGAGGATTAAAAAATAAAAATCTCCCTCATGGCTAAATATGCAGAATAAAAGTACTAAATCAATGCACTGTCTAATAAGTCTAATTAGACCAAGAATATTCAAACCTCGGTTTAGTCTGAGATAGTATGCTTAGATATTTAGTTTAGTTGTTGTTTTCTTTATGCATTTCAGGCGTTGCTTACTTACTAAATCCATTTAAAAGGGAAATGAAAATATTAAAGGTTCAAAGTGTGTTGTTTAGCCAGGAGACGCAAAAGGCTTAAAGAATAAATCCATATACATTGTAAAAATAAAATGTTTTATTTATAAAATATAAAAATTAAAGTTTGACAAGAACCAAGAGGTCATTCACTTTCTCTCTGCCTGTGCAGAATTATTTTATTTCACATTTGTCCGGATTGTCTGAAATGCCCCCAGGTGATAATTTTTCACTCCTTTCTGAAGTTACTAAAACCCAGAAGTTCTTCAGGGTAAAATTGTTTTGGAGTGGTTAGGAAAGATTTTGCCTAAAATTTTCTTTCCATAGAACCAGCTCATTTCTCTCTCCTTGGATTATGCTATTTTAAGCCATTATAATAATTCCATATTGCTCCATAAACAGTTATGTCATATTTCACTTTTTTCTTCAACCTAAGCACATTTGGAATTTTTCTCATTTTCTCATAACTCATTCCTTCTATGCCTTTCATCACCTGGATTTATCTCTGGCTTCCATCCAATTTATCCACATCTTTGTGGAGCGTGAGGGTCGAAGTGAAATTTCACTCTTCTGATTAAGCCTTCTTTTAGAGGCAGTAAAAGTATATAGTCTTTAGAGTCAGACAAACCTGAGTTTGAATTCTATCTCTGCCACTTATGGCTATGAGACTTTCATCTGCTTATTAATATCCTCTGTGCCTGGAGGAGGAAATGGCAACCCACTCCAGTACTCTTGCCTGGAGAATCTCATGGACAGAGGAGCCTGGTGGGCTACAGTCCATGGGGTCACAAAGAGTCAGAGATGACTTTAGCGACCCAACAACAAGAAAAAATAAAAACAATACATAAACTAAAAAATATCCTCTGTGCCTCTGTTTCTTTACCCCTTAAATGGGACTAATATTATCTATTTCACAGGCTAGCTGTGATTCTTAAATAAAATAACAGTGGCTGGCACCAGGTAAACCAGCAAAATTAGGGATCACCATAATTACTATGCAGTTTTTCGTTAACATAAATAGTTTCAGATTGATTATGGATTTCCTATAAAAATCCTTCATTTAGATTTTTTTAACAAAAAGATTTTGTATTTGTCTATGGCTCAGCAGTAAAGAATCCTCCTGCCAATGCAGGAGACTCGGGTTCGAGCCCTGGGTCAGGAAGATCCCCTGGAGAAGGAAATGGCAACCCGCTCCAGTATTCCTGCTTGGGAAATCCCATGGACAGAGGAGCCTGGTGGGCTATAGTCCACAGGGTTGCAAAATGTCAGACATGACTTAGCGACTAAACCACAATGACTTCTTTTGGATCCAATGTACTTTAGGTTGGGTTTTATAAATGAAGTAAATCCTCCCAGTCAATATAGAAATGAAAAACCCTGAGATGAGTAATAAAGGAATCCTGAAATCCCATGTAAAGTCAGATACAGTACATGTCATTCATTGTATGTTCAGAATTAAAGACAGTTAACTGTGTAAGGAACAGGAAAACCTAGATGGATCCGGACTGAAAATGGGACCCCACTGAGACCCTGACTCAATCTGAGAGAAAAACATGAGCAGACTGTGAAGCCTGAGCCAGTTTTTTTGACATTAAAAATTTTAAAGAAGAGGTGATGAGGGGCGAGCAGAACAAGTTAATGAGCAGAGAGTCTAGGAGTGGACAGCATAGTTGAGCTCTCACTGTGTCCTGGGGACCACATGAAGCATTTCTTCTAACCCTAAGATGTATATTTTATCTCCTCTTCTTAGATGACTTACCCAAGGCTACAGAAAGATTTTAGAAGAGTGCTTGCCCAGGGTAATATAATAGCAAGTGGTGAGGCTAGAGATCAAACACAGGCAAAATCTTTCCCTAGACAATGTTCTCAAACTTCAGTGAGCTTGTGAAGGCCCTGGAGGGATGTTAAGGCTGTGTCCATCCCCGACCCACCCCCCTACCCCAGCCTCAATTCAGTAGGTCGAAGCTGGGGCTGGAGCATTGGCTGCTGCTGCCCTGAGAACCACTCTTTGAGAACCATGGTTGGAGACTTGTACTCTACTTCCTCTGCAGGTTAATAATTATCAGGTGGAACTGCATACCAGACCCACCTGTGATTTCATTTAGGTGCTTACCCACATGAGCAGGCTTTAGGAAGCGTGAGATTCAATGTGGAGAAGGACTTTAAGTCCTGGAGAAACTAGAGCAATGGACAGTCTGTGAAAATAGAAATCTGATTTCTATTTTCTATATCTATAGTGATTCTGATTGCAAGGACCTTTGTCTCAGGAGCAAGGCGCAAGCCCATTTACAGGCAGACCTCAAAGATATTATGGGTTCAGTTCCAAGACCACTCCATAAAACGAGTATGGCAATGAAGCAAATCAGACGAATTTTTTTTCACAGTACTTACATTAAGAATTTATTTGTTTTAATTGGAGGATAATTACTATACAACATTGTAATGTTTTTTGCCATACATCAGTATGAATCGGCCATAGGTATGCATGTAGCCTCCCCATCCTGAGCCTCCTTCCAACCTCCCTCCCCACCCCATCCTTCCAAGTTGTCCCAGAGCACCGGCTCTGGGTGCCCTGCTTATAAAAGTTACGTTTCTGCTACACTGTAGTCTATTAAGTGTGCAGTATATAGCTTTATGTCTAAAAAAAAGTACATACTTTAATTTCAAAACACAGTATTACTGAAAATGCCACAACTACGACAATTGTAACATCAAAGATCACTGAGCACAGATCACCATAACAAATAGAGTAATGAAAAGGTTTGAAACGTTGCGAGAATTATCCCAATGTGACAGAGAGAGATGCAGTGAGCCGATGCTGTTGGAAAAATGGCACCAATAGAGTTGCTCCTTGCCAGGTGGCCACAAACCTTCCATTTATGAAAAATGCAATAAAGAGAAGTGCAATAAAACAAGATCCACCTGTATTACTCTAAAGTGAAACACAAGGTTGGCGTGGCATGGAGGTCACTTGTCACTGAATCCTCCATGTATGAAACTAGAGTACATTGAGGTTGGGGTGGAGGGGCGTTGGTTTTTGTTTTTTTGCTAACAGATTGATTCTAAATCTTGGACAGGTAATAGGCTCTGGGTCAAATGCTCATTGTTCTGGAGAGAAGGAAGGCAGAGATAGGGGTAGGGAGTCTCAAACACACAACACCTCTCCTGAGTTATGGACGTGATCTGACGTGACCTTTGTATTCCTCTCTCTCAGTGGTGCTATCATATATACTGGGCATAATAGAAATTTCATAGTTGTTGACTACCTACCCGGTTAGTATTAGGTGACTTAAACCTGAATGACTGTGAGAGGGGAAGGAGCAAAGGAAAGTGAAAACTGTCTTATACACAGCTATGTCTCACTGTCCTAAATTTCTGGTTGTGACGCACATGCAAAGAGGAGTTAATAAAGTCTGCGTACTTGGCTGGTGTGGACCTGAAATGTGGTTATCAAAGCTGTGGAAAGTTGGAGCAAAGGTAAAATGTTACATTTTCAGCTTGTATTTAGCTAACAACTAATACATCTATGGCGAGAGCTGGCTTGCTTTCTTTAGGGTAGGAAGACATCATTACATTAGCATCAGAAAGCATTCAGGAAATTCTTCTCAGAACATGGCAACACCTTGGGTCTTATAGAAAGTCCAAAGACTTGGTTTCTCATTTGGGAGTTAAAATGGAGACGTGCCCACCCTTCAGTTCAATTCGGTTCAGTTCACTTAGCATCATCCAGCATTTATTGATTGCCTACTTATGTTTACAGGGGCTTTCGAGGTGGCTCAGCAGTAAAGAATCTGAATGGCAACCCACTCCACTTCAGTATTCTTGCCGGGAGAATCCTATGGACAGGGGAGCCTGGCAGGCTAGAGTCCATGGGGTCACAGAGAGCTGGACACGGCTGAGCATGCATGCGCTTATGTTTACACCATGCACAGCCTTGGACTTGGTTTTCTGATAAATAAATACAGGCCTTTGCAGGCTGGAGTACTTTAGGAAGACCATCTCAGAGTTCGCATGCATTGACTAATAAGCTTATAAAACATTACATTCAACCTGAAATAGCTAGGGAAAGTTGCTCAGTTGTGTCTGACTCTTTATGACCCCATGGATTATACAGTCCATGGGATTCTCCAGGCCAGAATACTGGAGTGGGTAGCCTTTCCCTTCTCCAGGGCATCTTCCCAACCCAGGGATCGAACCTGGGTCTCCCGCTCTACAGGCAGATTCTTTACCAGCTGAGCCACCAGGAAATCTTACCTAAAAGGAATGAGTAAACCTAAAACGCCAAATTCACACCCTGGTTAAAATGCGAGTTATATGAATAAATGTTTTGGGTGAAATATTTTGAATGGGAATGGGTGGAGACACCATTTCAGAATACTTAAGCTGGTGATTTTTTTTCTTTTTTTTTTCTATCTTTAAAGTAGTCAGGACTTTGTTTCCTCAGAGAATCTCCTAACTGAATTCTCAACACATTAAGCATTTCCTTAGCATGAAAGCAACGGGGCAGAAACTGGTAGCAGTGATTCCCTTTGAATTAGCATTTTCCTGTGACAGTCAGCAGGGTGCTCCCATAACTGGTACAATTTGCTCACAAGGATCTATTTTTGCATGTGAAAATTAGCTATGCATTTTCTTGGCATCAGCGATTGGTGATATTTCAACTACCTGGTCAGAAGAAAAATTGGCGGATCTGCTTGCTCCTACAGACTAAGACAAAACAAGTTTTCCCCCGCAATCTCTGTATTACACCATGGCCCATTTGAGCTGTAAAACGCACTACTTGTTCAGTTTTTGTTATAACCTTCATAGAAGATGGAAAATGCACCCCAAACTGCTCTGCAATAAGATCATGGCTCGCCTGCCAGTTTGCAGTTTTATATACAACGTGTTATTGTCGTGAAGGTGAGGTTTATGGCGAGTGAGTCTCTGACAGTCTGTCACTTCACCTGAGTGCGGTAAAAGGGTCTGCAGATAGTCCGTGTTTGCAGCTACTGTAAATATTCCTCCATGAGTAACATCTTGGTAGCAAAATGTCTGAATTAACCAGCGTTCCTTCTTTGCTGTTTTAAAAACCGAAGTTTGATTTCAAAGGGCATTACCTATTTTACTTGTGTGTCTTGGGGGAAAGAGGAGACAGCTGTTAAGATATTGAAAATATTTTCTTTTATTTTCTGTCTCGAAATTTTTTTTTGTTTCACATTAGAGACCTTATGTAATGTTTAATGTTTCAATTTACTGTATGCATTTCAGTTTTCATATTTGTCATCTTGTTCCAATTTAATGAAAGCTTATTTGGCTATGGTTTTCATTGGAAAGCAGAACACACGTACAACTTTCAGCAATAATATATATTTTTCCCTTTCTTTGGATTTGAACAGCCTTCTAAAATTTTCTCTACTGAAATTCTGGCAGAGTTATTTCTTCAACATTTGGCTGAGGGTTTGGAATGTTTTAAACATTTGAAGTGACTGGGATCAATTACTGTAACCTAAAATGGGTAACCTTTAAGACACAAAGCTCATGTGTTTCTTAATCATCTCGTTTCCTGACATTTTTCTGTTTGTATATCGATAAAGCCCTGTATGTTGGCTAAATAAGGCACATTTCATTTATTTCCAAGTACTGTTGATATTGTAAAGCTAGCATATTACATATAACATTAAAGTTATTTTTAAAATATAACATCTTTGTGGATGAGAAAAATAAAATTCAGTAGATGGATAAACTTGTAACAATTTAGCAGTCTCACAAAGTATAATAAATAGCAAAGTCATGTATTTGAAGTGAATCTTAAAAAAATTCACAATACAAACATTTTTTAAGGGAGCTGTTTTTCTAATTAAGGGAGCTCCAAGCATTTTCAGATTCATTCTTACTAGCATTATTTCATTACTGAAAGTTTTTCTTTTTTCTGCCATAAAGTCACAGCTTCCTCTGAGAGTTGTTGACTTAGAAGGGGTTATACGGTAATATCCTGTTATTTCTATTTATCAGATTAATTTAGGACTCACATTGCACTTTCAAGGTAGACAGAAAGCAAGGCATTACCAGCTTCAAGATTTGACTTTTGATAAATATAAATGCAGAGCAGCTCTCTGCTGATGGTACGTAGTGAATGTGACCCATGACGGGCAGATGGCTGTAGCGATGGACAGAAAAATTACAGCCAGAACATTCCTGCTTCTGCTCCAGTGGACTCAGAATACATTAACGGGGTCCTCTCTCAGCTTAGAGTTTTTTCCCTGATGATGGATTAGTGATAAACTCATATGCGAGTTATTCCAACGTTCCTTTGAGACCTTAGCTTTTCATGAATGAAAAGGTCATTTGTAAACGTTCTACATTCTTTCATTTCACCCGCGCCTCCCGCCCCGCATGGAACCAGATTGCTTTGTGTAATTTTACATTACCATATTTTCTTTGAAATAGTAGCTCATAGTTCACTTTAAATGTCCTAATTATTTGGTTGGTGGTTTGGAGAAACTTGCTGTACAGTCAAGAAATAAATAATATTTAGTAAAGAGAGAATTTTAAATTGAAATCATCCTATAAACTCCAAGCTCAGACTTTTCATGAGGCCGGAAGTCTCCTTGCTCATTTTGTCCTAAATGACTTTTGATTTAAGGCCAAACTTTGTACCAGATGTGTGGTATTTTATAATAATTACATGGTGCAAGCCTTCAATCATTTTCCACTGAGACCATTCAACATCTGTTTTATCAGAATGGTTTTCCATTTCTTTTTAGGACCACAGATGAGTAAGAATATTAAGTGAGACATTGAGTCACACACTTTTTTACTATATAATATGAATTTCTCTTGCACTTATCTTTTATAAATGACCACAGACCTCAAGACCTCTTTCAGTGACAAGCATAGCAGAGTTGGTTTCTCTGATATTTGGGGATTAACCTTTTCTTAATGTTCTTTATTCTTTATCCATTTTCTGATCTTTTATAGTTCCAAATGGAGATGAAAATACATCAAGGAAGAGATAAGGGAGTGAATGGGAACTGGATGGCATGCTCCATTTCCTGTTCCCACTTAGAGATGTTCCTTTATCTATTTACCAACAACTTCACTATACCTCTTCCTATTTTCCTTTCTTTTCTTGAAGTATAGTTGAGTTATAATGTTGTGTTAATTTCTGCTATCTAGCAAAATGGTTCAGTTATGCATATATATAAATATATATTCTTTTTCATATTCTTTTCCATGATGGTTTATCACAGGATATTGAATGTAGTACCCTCTTCTATACAGCAGGACCTTTCTGTTTATCTGTTCTCTATATAATAGTTTGCATCTGCTAACCCCAGATTCATAGTCCATCCTATCCCCAGTCTGTGAGTCTGTTTCAAGATAAGTTCATTTGTGTCCTATTTTAGATTCCACATAGTAAGTGATGTCATATGGTGTTTGTCTTCTCTTTCTGACTTACTTCACTTGGTATGATCATCTCTAGGTCCATCCAAGTTGCAACGGCGTTGTTTCATTCTTTTTATGGCCAAGTAGTATTCCGTTGTATATCCATGTTGCATCTTCTTTATCCGTTCATCAGTCAATGGACCTTACGTTGTTTCCATATCTTGATTTTTGTGAATAGTACTACTAAGAACATAGGGGCGTATATATCCTTTTGACTTACCCTAAAGCACTTCTTATCTGTGCTAAACAAGGTTGACAGATATTGATTAACAAAGACAAATGTCAGAGGTCATAAACAAAAGAGATGCCAGAACCGTGTAATTGCGTGGAACCCTGGTTCTCATATACGTATTAGCATCTCCTACCTTCCGTCAAGGGCAGTTCCGGGACTGCCCTTGGTTCAGGTGATAGGCCAGTCTCTAGCTCTGAACTTAGTAGCTGCTCCCTTCACTTATTTTATTGAAATAACAAAACACAGGAATCCTTTCCTTTGCTATTCTTGAGCATTTCATTAAAAACTATAGGGGGAAAGGCCTTTATTTTAATTGTTACTGGACAAAATACCATCTTTACAGAAATGTGTTCCCGATCAGGGTACAGTTTCTCTATACAGCTGCTCCACCTGCCTCCTAGCCTTGTAACTGGCTGCTCTTAGAGTAAAAACAGAGTTGGAGCAGCTCTTCAAAGCTTTGTTCTTTCACACTGATGTTAGTTCAGTAGTCTGCTTTCTGGGCCAACGTAGACATAACCAACCATAAAAATAAACATGTGCACATCCATGGCCCAAAATAAATCAAAGTGGACATAATGGAAATTTTCCAGTGAGCTTAGAAGAAAATTTAATATACTTCACCTCTTCGGGGGGCATGAGGGGGTTGGTTTGGTTTTCATCGGAATTTTTATGTGGGTAAAACTTGCTGTTTGCTAGGATTTTCTTATCCCACAATTATGGTGAACCTTTAAAGAAGTAGGAGAGAAATCACATCGATAAATTTTGGTAGGCCAAATGAGTGTTTCATAAGACAACTCAAATTTTGTGAACTGTATAACACTTGAATATCGTTTTAAAGCATAAAACTTATTTAAGATATAATGTCTTCTTCAGTGGAAGGATTTTTTTAGTCATTTCTCTGACAAAGTCAACTTGAGAAGGAAAGAAAAGATAAAACTATGATGCAAATGTGTTTAGGTAGCAGAGCTGGTTTTTTTCTCTTAGATATCTTTGTTCACAGTTTAATTATCTCAAAATAATTTTAGATTCTTTCTTTGGTCACTTACATATTTTGTGGCTAAAATAGGACTGAAGTGTCAGCCCAAGCATTTCCAAAGCTAGGCTGTTCAATATTCCTATCATTCAGATAGAGTTTGGCAAAGATGGCAGTTCAGTCAAGTGAAATGTACTTAGAAGTCCTAAGGTTGATCAGTCAAGAATAAGATTTCTCCAGAAAGATACTATTACAAGGCCGCAGTGACTATCCTTTCATAGTTCAAACAAACAGAGCATAAGTAATTATTTTGAAATATAATGATGGTACAGCTGTAACAATAAAAAGGTCTGTAATAAATAAAAGATTGTGCATCTGTTTTAGAAGACTTCTGACGTCTCTTCCTTGTTACTTGCCACAGGCATGATGCCCTTCACTTTGAGTATAAATACAAGAATAGCGTATACCCCAGATTATGTGTCATGCTGAAGAATTTTGGGCAGTTACAAGCATGCTATCTGATGACTGGGAGAGTAAAAGAGGGTTGGGACATCAGATTAAGTTAAGTTTAAATAGTATCTGTTCTTCAGAGAAGATTAGTTTTTTCATCCACTTTTCTAGAAGTGGTAGTAGGTCTTTGCTAAGACAGGCATATTCTGACCCCCATGGGACCATAGGATACCTTTGCAAAGCAGGATGCAGTTTAATAGCAGGTTCTTTCTGTATTGTGATTATTTTCCTCATTTGGTAATAAAAATTTCAGCTTATCATTGTGCATCAGAAGTTACCAATTCATTTTGCAGTCACCATCAGCCTGATGTTTTTAAAATCCTAAAATTTTGCTTCCCTGTCTAGTTCAGTAAAATATGAATAACCAGAACTCTTCCATTATTCGGTGCAGTAAGATGTCATGAGGCCGATGAAAGTTCTTAATAGTTTTTGAGTGTGTAACCTAAAAGCGAAAATCTATGGATGGTGAGCAAAGAGTATTCAGTCTACATCTTTCCCAAGGTCAGAAATATTATTTTGGAATATGAAAAACTACACCTGCAAAGTGAAGTCATTCATCACTTTAAGAAAAATAAATTTGAGTTTTTAATAGAAGCCAAATGAACTCAGACATGTAAGCCATCAATAAAGCTTGCCAGAATTTGAAGAGAATATCACGATGCAACTCTTTTTATGGATCAAGTACAAATGGAGCTGACAGTGTATGCCTAATCAGAGCTTGGAGAACTGGAAGCTGCAGAGACAGTATTTTCACTTTCTCGTGTTGACACCTCGTGTGCTCAGGCAGTGCAGTTGGGCTGATTAAAAATGTCAAGTCTGTGCTCGCATGCAGCGCGTGCCTCCTAAAGAATCCTGAGTTCTAGAGACCCCAAACTGCAGCGTGTCAATAAAGCACGTTTATTAATTACTGTGTTCTATTATATTGTATTCAAACAGGATGACACTTAGGAAATCCCATCAGCGTAAGCCTATTGTGGGTATAAAGCCCCCATCAAGGGAGCCTGAGGAGTGTAACCACGTGCCCTGGGCTGAGGACAAGCCCAAGGTGAAGGCGCCTCATCCCTGACTGTCCTTGAACATCTCCAGCCTCAGGACTCACACTTTCCCATGGAAGGCAGGTCTCTTCCTAAATGGATTGGGGGTGTCAGGAAGGCAGCTGAAAGGTGCTTTAAGGTGACACTCTGGTCACAAACTTCTGGCCTGGCTTTTTGGTAGATGTTTGAGGAATCAAGGGGCTTCCCAAGCGGCTCAGTGGTAAAGAATCAGCCTGCCAGTGCAGGAAATGCATGTTCAACCCCTGGATCAGGAAGACCCCCTGGAGAAGGAAATGGCAACCCACTCCAGTATTCTTGCCTGGAGAATCCCATGGACAGAGGAGCCTATCAGGTTAAGTTCAAGAGGTCACAAAGAGTCGGACATGACTTAGTCACTAAACAACAATGAAGAATCAAACCCAGCAGCCAGCCCTGAAAAAGGTGATAGGCATATTCCTCACTACTACCCACCAAAAAGGGTCCCTCTGCCTGCATTCCCATCTGACGTCACCTGGCCCCCCGTAAGGTAAAACTGGCCCCCAGCCTCCCTCCTGGAGCCTTCCCCAGTCTTCCTCCCACACTCCGCGTGGTTCCCCAGAGTGTCTCCTTTTATGCTCAGACTTGAGGTTGGATAGTTAAGGTGTCAGGAGCAGACCCAGCATCCTCACCTCCCTCCTCACCCTCCCCTTGGATCCTCATGCTTCTGGAAGTCGTGTGACTAGCAGGGATACAGTGAAAGCAAGTTGAGTTCATGGTACCATGCGGGACACCTAATGTGATGGCAAAGGAAAACAGCACCCCCCACACACGCACACACAGGGAACGTGACACACGCCGGAGGTGGAAGCTGTCCTAGGTCGTGATTATCGCTCCTCGGTTTCTTCACCTGTAAGCATTTTCAAATCTTTAATAAGGACCACTCTTACTCTTGAAGTGATGCTTTCATGGTTACTTGCTCTTGTTCTCTGAATATCAGATGCTCTGTAACTTCCTTAAGAGCCTGTGGAACCAAGAATGTCAGATGGTGTTTCAATGTTAAAAAGTAAATTTGCAAAAGCACGTTTTAATTTTTGCCTCCATTTCCACTAACAAAAATAGACTGAAATGATGTTTGATTAATTACATTTCAGATCTTTAATTCCCATTCTGTACGTGACAAGAAGATTTGCCATCGTTAAAATTTTAGGACAAAGGAAGGCAGTGAGACAAACTTAGATGTACAGTGCGAAGCAAAAGAACAATCACCTTTACATCAAGAATGCTATTTGCTTTCATTCCATTTGTACTGATTAGAATTATAAAGAGGTGATTTGAAGAACTTTCTGGCCACTGTGTAACTGTAAAATAAGAGGATTGGTTTTTGATGTGTGGCGTCTGGAAGTCAGTTTTATTGCTTTATACTCATTCCCTGAATATTTCAATCTAGTTCTGCTGGGCAGAGTTCAAACATAAAAACCAATCTCACATGAAATAAGTTCAATAATATAAGAAGGAATAAACTTTTGTTTATCAATTTAGAAAACTAATGTTTTTACTTCTAGGTGGGGTCTTAGCCATTTAGGTTGAATTTTAATACAGCCAAGATCTACTCATTTAAAGACAAATAGATATCCTCAGGGTCAGCGCCCTCATTTCACAGCAACTAAATTTATCAAAATATGTCAAAATAATGTATTATAGGTAAGAGTGACCCTCGAAACCTCTATGAAGAAAAGCTAGTAGTAAGTAGTTCGGATCTTTTAAATAATGTCATTCCAACAGGAAAGGAAATGTCACATTGTTTGTTACTTTTTATGACATCGTAACCTGAATGACGTGGGTGTTGGGACCTGGGACCTTAAGCCTTTGTTGAGTGAATGAGGGAGTGAATGTTGTTATATACTGACCTTCAATAAGAAGAAAAACTTGGGGCTGAACATATTAAAGCTATAAAGAATGACTCTGAATTTTAAAAGTCTCAATAATGAAATTGACATTTGTTCAAAATATATTGCATCATTTAAAAAAGACATCCCATTAGATCGTTAGCAAATGACCTGGTTTTCCTTAATGCCTTTGCTAAGGTAATTCAGTCTTCAGTCCCAGATCCTCCTTGTATACACTAATAATACTATGTATAAAATAGATCACTAATAAGAACCTACGGTATACACTGGGAACTCCACTCAATGCTCCGTGGTAACCTAAATGGGAAGGAAATCCAAAAAGGGGGATGTGTGTAAACATATAGCTGATTCACTTTGCTGGTACAGCAAAATAACACAACATGGTCAAGCAACTACACTCCAATTAAAAATTAATTTAAAAATATTATTAGCAAGCACTGGAATGGCAATGCCAAAGCATTAAAAATCCCTTTCAGAATTGATGTACACAAAATTGTTACAAGTAACTTTGACATTTTTTTCAAGCATTTTTAGCAAACTCCTGCCCATTTTTATAAACCTGAACTACTGAGGACAAATGTACCTTTCATTTCTTTCTTCAGAGATGAGCTCACCTTGAATCTTGGCTCTCTATCTTTGTAAGAGTCATCTAGAAGTATAATCATAAACTCACCATGGGAAAAAAAACAACCAGGGCAGTAAGCTAATACCCTGGTGTGCAGTGGGAGAGATATTGACCAGAGAGTTTCTTTTTTCAGATCCTCTTGTTAGTAAATCATTAAGAATAGAGATAAGTATTAACTTAGTTGTATTTAAACCTTTTCTCCCAGATTCCCCCCCCCCCAAAAAAAAGACACCGATTTATCAACCATTCCTCCCTGAAGTCCTTGCATCCAAATACCTTAATAGACATTTCCTTCTGTGACAATAAAAGCTAAATAAAATGCAGGCAGAAATATAAATTGGATTCCTGGAAAATGGGGTAAGGGTTGGAAAACTGACTGACTGGAAAGATCATGTTCTTCCAGAGAAAACCTTAGGATCAATTGCAAATGTTTATCTTCTGGGGACTAGCCTGGTGCTAGTGGTTTAGTCACTCAGTTGTGTCCGACTGTGACCCCGTGGACTGTTGCCCGCCAGGCTCCTCTGTCCATGGGATTCTCCAGGCAAGAATACCGGAGTGGGTTGCCATTTCCTCCTGCAGGCGATCTTCTAGACCCAGGGATCAAACCCATGTCTCCAGCATTGCAAGTGGATTCTTTACCAACTTAGCCACCAGGGAAGCCCTTCTGTGGACTAAAAGGGCTCCGATCTTAAAAAGGAGAAAATAAAAAGAATTCTTGACTTGAGTGTGCTACAGAGGTGGGACAGCAAGGAACTAGAGATAAGGCCACCCGCTATGGTTGGTTAGCCTCACCAAACACTATGGCTCTTTTTTAAAAATCAAATTGAACTTGCCCAGTTGAAAAGTCTAAAATAAAAAAGTCATCTTTTATATTGCGCTCTTTTCCCATTAAAGTTCAGTGGGTTCAGTGTGGGTGAAATAGAATTTATGCATCCATTCAGGAAGCATTCTTCTTCAAGAAACCAGGGCTTCTGGCCAGTGTTATTCATGATGAAATACTCACCAGAGGATGACTTGAGGTGGTCTGTGGGTCTTTCAGCAACCTCTTTCCTGTTAAGTTAGCAGAGTGGGCATTATTTAAAGATGGGAAACCTCAGGCTTGGTTTCCCAGATAACCGGGGCCAGTCAAGAATTCAGATAACCGTGGCGGGCAGAGGTTTCAAATTACTTGCTTCGTCTGTGCTATGACACTCTGACAAATGAGGTAAACACCCCAAATGAGGGAAAGAATAACTGAAGAGTCAGGGTAAATACATGCGACTCCTAGCAACATCCACTTTCAGCATTGCAGGGAGGTTTCTAGAGACCCTTTCTCACCAGGGAAGGGCCACGCCAGATTGCCCCAGTGAACATTTTTGGTCTTGCCTCCCAGCCACAAAGCAGGCGTTTATCTGATTGGGGCAGCTGGCATCTCTCTGGCAGCAGGGTCCTAGGAAGATAAAATGCCATAGCTCTGTTATATCTCAATTTCTATAAGAAATACAGTTCCTATTCCAGTTTGAGTTACAAGGTGGCATGTTTCCTTTCATCCCAGCAGCCTGAGCAAAGGCCCCCTGGTCTCATATTAAGTGAACTAGCCCAGTGAGCTCTGATGCAGTTTTCCCTTCTGGGCACAGACCCAGTGCCAGAGCTGGGTGTTCCCCAACACAGATAATGGCACCCTTCCCACAATTGCACTGCTGTGGGCTCTGCCCCCCACCCTCCTCCCGCCACTTCTAGTCCTTCAGAACTGGATAATAAGGACTCTACACCTTATGTCCACTCATGTGGGTTATTTGTCCGATAGACGTTAACCTGCAGAGAGCTTGTTTGTCTTATATAATATACTTAAATCCATCCTGAGGACCATACCTTAGTGATATGAGCACACCAAAAAAGCACATTTTCTTTGGGTATTACTGCTGCTGCTGCTAAGTCACTTCAGTCGTGTCCGACTCTTGTGACCCCATGGACTGCAGCCTACCAGGCTCCTCCGTCCATGGGATTTTCCAGGCAAGAGTACTGGAGTGGGGTGCCATTGCCTTCTCCCCTGGGTACTGGCAGGTCTTCAAAACAGTCTGTATGATTACCATATTGCAAGGGTATGCTAAGTTGCTTCAGTCGAGTACAACTCTTTGCAACCATGGACTGCAGCCCACTAGGCCCCTCTGTCCATGGGATTCTCCAGGCAAGAATACTGGAGTGGGTTGCCATGCCCTCCTCCAGGGGATCTTCCCGATCCAGGGATCAAACTTGTGTCTCTAACATCTCCTGTATTGGCAGGCAGGTTCTTTACCACTCAAACCACCTGGGAGGCCCATGATTACTGGATTACATTTTATAATTTTAAGTTCACAAGGATCATGTCCTTCTATTCAAAATCCCAACAAAACAACAACAGTGTCTAATACAGAACATGAAAGATATGCTGGGGAAATGTCAGTAATAAAGAAGACGATTATGATGATGTAGTCATGTGTTTAATCACTCATCAGGCGACATTCTGATTTTCTTGTTCTGGAAATGGTGTAGCACACTCAGAAAGACTTTTAACCCTGCAGGGTGTGTGGTCTTGACAGTTCTCATATCTGGATGTCACAGTAGGTATGAAAGAAGGCCACGGAACCTTAAGATGCAAGAGTCAGCTTCCCCTCTGTCTTTAGAGAAGCACAGTAATTCTCTTTGCTGGGCCTCGCTAATGATTCATTCTCAGCTAATTTTTTTTAATGCTTTTTTTTCCCCATGTAAAATAATTTTGTGACTCTACAGTTACAACACATTGCTATAATTAATGGGACTTGCTTTCTACTTGGATGCTCAAGAAGCCTCAATGCCACATGGAAATTAAGAAGCAGTGAGGCGGGGCTAACAGCAGAGCAAGGACAAAGATGAGAAGTTGTCTTCAAACTGAGGACTACAAACAGCGAGCACATGAACAAAAAGAAAAAAAAGAAAAGTTTTCCCAGGTTATGGAAATATTTGGGCAGAAGCGTCGCCCTTTAGTTTTGATTTACCGTATTGCATTGCTAATGGGAGAGATGAAAGCATTTTTTTTTCATTCGCTCTATTTGAACTAAAGTATATTTTGAATATTTTCTCCCTTTTTTCCCCTCAAGATGCATTCTCCTTGTCCATTAATGTGCATGGGAGAAGCATTTGTTATCATTTTTCATTATTTGACTCACGTTTCTTCCCCTGTCATTGCTTCAGTGTGCTTTATGGGAGGTCTCAGAGAGAGTTCAAACCAGGCATTACCCTGCTGTGACGCCCCATCAGCTGTGATGGTTTGATACGTGGACTTATCCCTAAGCCCTGCCCAGTGGTCAAGGGCAGTTATCTAAAGCCTGTCCCTGATAGCTCTCTTCACTTCTGAGCTTTGAGATGGCTTGAACTTGTCTCTTGGTGGTAACTAGCAAGAGAATGCTTTTTGCATGCCTTCTTGCTTTTAAGATACTTCCTGAAGGGCTTTGGATGACACGTGTTTCCTGTAGAGTATCTGAAGTTGCTGGTTATGTTCAAAGCCTTCACTGTTCCTCCTGGGATCACAGGAGAGAACCTGGGAGAGTCTCAGAAACAGGATCTGACAACTAAGAGGTTGTTGGAGAGGCACTGATTCTTTAGACTTGTTTGCAGAAAACGGGCTCAAGTGTAGTTAAAAATGCAAACTCCTGGGCTCCCAACCTCAGATATTCCCACACGGTAAATCTGGAGAGAGGCCCAAGTATGTGCATTTTTAAATGAGGGTTTCAGATGAGTCTAATTCAAATACTCCGGGGTGCTTGGTTTAGCTGTTGGGGTAGAGGATGTACCACGGAGCTGTCTCTTCTCCTAAATTGAGGTTCCAAGAGAAGATGTCATCCCTGGGGTGTGTTTGTTCATAGGCTGGCGATGTAGTTCAGAAAACAATGAAGATTCCCTGTGAACATGGTGTCATGTGCTTACACTTTCATCTCCACCCTGTCCGCACACAGACGTCCCCTCCCTCCCTCCTTGGTTCTAAATACCAAAGCTGATAGATAAGATATTAAAGTAATAGAAAAGAAACAAGATAAATATCTCTGTGGCTGAAAAATGAAACAGAAATATACCAGTTAAGTGAAGCGGAAGTGAGGACCTACTGAAGTTTGGTAGGAAAGCAGTCAGGAGCAGGCAGGAATCTGTCTCCGGCTGGATGCCCAGGGCTAACAGTGATCCATCAAAGGCTTGGACCTGAGCCAGTCTCTGAGCTTGAAACCAGGGACTGCAGAGTAGCAAAAGGAAGCTGGGAAAAAAGGTCTCCCTAGAAAACTGAGTATGGGACGTGGTCGGATGAAGCAGACTCAGCCTGCTAGCCAAGACCTGAGCCCACATACTCCCTGACTTGGAGTTTGGATGTGTAATGTTCCCAGCTTTGTGACAGAACAAGAGCTCCACGCTACTGATCTGATTCTGGACTGGGCTTGTGGGGGGCTGGGTGAAGGCAGCAAAACACTTCAAAACAGGGAGATATGAATGAAAAAAGAATATATATGGAATACTATTCAAAATGAATATGCAAATCAAAATCCCAAGATAGATAAGTAACATTAATGCTGAGCAAGTCAGTAAAAACAGTGTTTGGGAGATGAATTTACTGCACATGAAGTAAAAATAATTAGTTTTAAATAAGCATGTTAGTTATCCTCAAAGTGATGAGGGAAGGGATATCATTCGTAAAGAATAAGAAGCTATGAAAACAAATTTGACAGAGGAGAGCAAACTATGTGAAAAAGTACTGTTAAAAATTCTGAAAAGTATGGTCCAGAAAAACATAATAAGTAAGATAAATCTCTAAATTCAACATAGTTGGAGAAAAATAGGGGACTGGAAGTTAGGCTTAAGAAATTCAAAGAGAGCATAAAGAAATAGAGGTTGAAAAAAATATGAAAAAAATATAAAAAATATGGAGAATAAAATAATTGCCTATAACTTACAGGTTTGGAGAATATCAGAAAGAGAAAGAAATAGAGAAAAGCAGCCTTCAAAGGGATTAGAACTAAGGATTTTCCATAACTGAAGGATGACATGTGCAGAGCAGGGAAAAAATACTTTGGGCAAGAAAATTTGAAATGTTAAGAATAGAGAGAAAAATGCTAAAGTAACCTGAGAGAACAGATTACCTCCAGAGAATCACCTCTCAAACAGAAGTCTTCTAAGAGTATAAACAGAAAACAAAAGATTTTTTTTTTTCAAAATGCTTTTGATGTGCAGAGGAAAAATAAGTGATTTCTATTCCCAACTAAACTGTCATTCAGAGTATTTCATTCAAGCTCCTAATGGAAGGAGGTAAATAATCACTAAACACTTTGAAGTGTAGATCCAAGACAGTTTCTGTCCTTGGAGGAGCTTTCAACCAACATGAGGACTCAATCCTGTCAACACTAATTATAGTAAATCTCTTAAATCAAGAGGCCATAATATCAATGAGAACATAACTTAATCCAGTAGCACAAAATTGTCCTAAGGTTGGAATATATTGGCATAGTGAGACAGTTATAGAAGTTGTAAGATCATAGTTGAAGATTGTGTTCGTTATCTTATATAATATATTCCTTCCTGAGTTTAGTTCCTGGAAAAATTTATTCTTGCCAATAAATTTGATTTCTTCTTTCAGCAAGTGGAAACTATGTAACTTAACATTTTCATTTTTGTTATAGTTGCTAAGAAACTACAGTCAAATTTTGTGCCTATTTGTGGTGACTGGACTTTTTTTGATATCAGATCAGACCAAACCGGGGTTTATTTCCCTAATAGTTCATGCTCTCTGCTCCTGGTTGCTCTGTCAAAATTTATCCCTATTGTGGATGTTGCTTAATTTTGTAAAGTACTTGAAAACTATTCAGAAATGTATACTGACATTAATTTCTTTTAAAAGAATAGTTAAGTGAAATCAACCATTTTTATAACCAATATGGAAAAATACTATGGTTTAAGAAAAATTAGTTTTTTTAGCAATCTAGTTATTTTATGATGTGTCTGCATGGGAAAGACAAATGAGCTTTCTTTTTTAAAAGCATCAACTACATTTCCAAAATCTACCTTAACCCTTTGGGTTTGAAGTAATTCTTTAAAATAGGAATTCTGATTCTGCACTTGCCTAGAAATGTGGTTCACTCAGAACATGTGTAATACTGAACTAACCTGAAGAAATGTGCAAAATAAATCCTTATAAAATTTCCCAGAGAATTTTATTATGGGACTGTGTAAAAGCTTTGCTGTTGGGACTTCCTTGGCAGTCCAGTAGTTAAGACTCTGCACTTTCAATTCAGGGGGCACAGGTTCTATCCCTAGCTGGGAAGATAAGATCCCACATGCAGTGCAGTGAGATAAATAGATTTAAAAAAAAAAAACTTTGCTGTTTACATCATATATGAAATAATTGTTCAGAACACACATAGATAGAGACCAAAATCACTTAGAAGAGAGAAAGGTACAAAATAGATATCAGCTTTGCATTTATTTTTTAAAAATCTACTATTACTGTAACTGAAAGATTAAAACAATTTTCAGCTTTCCAGTGATTTCATTTGTGCCACTTCACTAGATCTCAACCTTTGATGTTGGCTAAACCGGTGGATAATTTTGTTTTGAATACTAATTGGTGACACACTATTCATCGACATACCATTTCAAAATATTTAAATATCTGTTAGGTCCATTTTTTCCATAAGCCTGTGGATTTCAGCTGGATCTTTCACAGAAGAGAGAAGGAAGGCCAACTTTTCCTTGCTTCTGTAACTGTATTTTCTGACCACAAAGATTTTCAAGCCTCATGGCATATTTGAATGGTCTCATCATTCTGTCACTGTTGTCTTTGATTCCAAAAGAGAATGTAGCATTTCAAATGTCGGAAATGTGCTATAGATTTTTTGGCAGCAGAAAGGAAGTCAGTTTAACTTTCGTGTCTTTAAGAAATATATAATGTTATAACCAAAATTAGTACTCTGAAATTATTTTGCTCTGAAATTGGAAAGAACTAATATACATCTATTATGTTATACATGAACCCTTTGACTGGGAGCCAGGTTTGAACATTTCTTTTTACTAGAAATCGACTTTCATATATTCATTTATTCACTTGGCATGAAAAGAGAAACAGGCAAAGATGGAGCAAAAAAGTTGCACATAGAAATGTTAAGTTAATATAAAGTAAGGTTCATTAGCAGAGAGGTATCATTTACCTGTTTGCATATATGACAGTGAATAAACAGCCGTGTGCAAGTATTTTAATTATCCTAAGTTGCCAATCTATCTAAAAACAGAAAAACTTAAAATACATCAACATAAAATAAATGCTTATTAAAATTTTAAACAATGATCTTGAAGAGAAAATTGACCTTAAATTAAATATAGATTTTTTTTTAGTCATGATCTGATATGCTTTTTTTTTTTTCTTCTTCACATCATAAAGTGCACTTATACTAAGCTACTTATAGTCATTTAAAAGGAGTTGTTTGGCATGCTTGTCATCCTGAGACACCTTGTAATAAATCCAATCCCCACCTCCCCAACATACCATATGTTTAATTAATTAAAAATAAAACTTTTAACCAAACTTGTAAAAGCACCAAGAAATTGTCTCAAGTAAAAAGCACCTGGAGCCTATATTTTAGAATCCCTACGGTTAGTTGCTATAATATAGGTGAAAATTTGAATATTATAGGAAATAAGTAGTCTTAATGCTCACCCCAGGAGAAATTCCTTTTCTCTCACTGGTGTCTCTTTTCAAATATCTATAATGCCTTTTTATTTTCAACAGCTGCTTAATATGTTATACAAGTTAAAGTATGGTGAAGTTTAGTCATATAAAACCTTTTGAGACATCAAGAAATGTGATATTTCTGACCAGCTGCAAAAATGGTAACTTCTTAGAAAAAAAAAAGAAAAATGAGCATCATAAAACAAAAAGTAAAAAAAAAAAAAAACAAAAAAACAAAAAGTAGGCAGGGAGCATATTAATCTTTTCCTTCCTTGTATTTTCTCTCTCATATTGCTTTCTGTCTTTTAAACCTCTAACAGAGCTCTAACCTTTAAAAGTTCTTCGAATCAAGCAATTTTTCATGATCTGGCTGTCTCCTGATTGTTTTTATTTCAGTTTAACATTTCTTCTGATACACTACATTTTTTCAAGGTATTTATGAGATTTTATTCCTGAGTTCAGCTGAGGTTAATAACTCATGACTTAGATCAGGTCATATGCATGTGACTTTTCTGAGGGTCGCAAGTGATTTCCCAAAGTAACTGTAATAATATTATTCCTTGATAGAATTTGTTTTAAGATAATAAATCTGTCTATACAGTTATACAAACGATACCCTAATAAGTGGTCTTCCCTATTAATGACATGGAAATGATCTTACTGATCGAAAAAACAATCTAAACCTGCAATGCAGGGTCTTTACCGGTGTCTTACAGGGTCTTTACAGCAGCTTTACAAATTCTGACAGTAATGTCTACATGACTGTCTGTGTCCTTTCTGTGTCTTCATCATAATTGTGTCACTGAATATGTTGTGAGTAAATATGAATGACAAAATACTTAATTCTAAGGTAGTGAATTTCCATTTCCAATCTAATATGCAGAATGGAAAACAATAATAGGCAATAAATCTTCAATTTTGTTTCTCATTGATCTGTGCTATGTAAGATTTGAATGTTTATTAGCTTCTCAATAATCAAATATAAAAATCATTATCACCAATGCAAAAAATTATCCAACCCTGTTACTTTGTGAACAATATACCCCTATCTTGCATATTCTTTTACATTTTGCTTGCATTCATGTTTTGTGGGTTGCTAACATCAATGTGTAGAACAATGATAGAAAAAGTATTCCTAAAATATAGTCTCCTATAGCTAAAATAGTCAATGCCAGAAATGACTTATTATCCAATAAAAGCTTAAAAATCGCTTTGAGAGGGAAAAATAAATATTACATTGGCATATTCAAGTGTCAAGAAGTAAAGACAAAAATAGGTATCAGGACTAAAAAGAGATTTATATTTTTCTAAATGATAGTTATATTTCATGTAAATTTGGCAGAGTTAAAAATCCATGTTCTTAGGACAGAGCCAAAAACAAAAAAGAAAAAAAGCCAAGAAGAGTCCATCATTTTGATGATTTATGTTTCTAACATACTCTTTGAAAATATAGATGATCAAGGACATTTTTCATGTTTTAACTAAATGTTTGATATCTACACATCTCTCCAAAAGAAGATTTACATTTCAAAATTTGAATTTATACATAAAGACATGTTACAGGTATATGGTTTTTTAATATCCCTAATTTTGAAAAAAAAAACTCTAATTTGGCCTTAAATTAAAATATAAAATGAATTATTATATTATTATTTCCAAAGTATTTATCTCTGTAGGTACTCTATGATTTGCCTTGGGAACAAATGTTTTTGAAAATATTGGGGAACAAAGAAAATCAGGCCAGAAAAGTAGAATATTTCAACCGAAAGGTATAGTGTGTTGAATTGCAGTAGACAGCGATGCTGATGGAGAAGCTGGACAGTCCTGTTAGGTATGGCTTCACTTTTATTTTCAGATAACAAGTCAAGGAAACAAGTCAGAAATAGAGAACATATACAACAGGTTCTCCAGGAGCAACGTCTGTTTAACTGTAGAATTCATAATGTGCTTTACTTATTTGCAAAGAGGGTTTCTGGGTCGACTAGGGGTTCACAGACACAGAACTGGGACCCGTGAGGAGATTCAGGAACCAAGGACATAAGAACTGAAAGGAGGAAATCTGAGACAAGCCCTTAGAGTGATGTGACTGGCCCCTCTCTTCTGAATCACATTCTGCCTTTGCGGTTATGCACGAAAGTCACAGGAGATTATATATAGAAGACATAGCAGTCACAAGGAGATTATATATAGAAGGTGATTTTTAAAATAGTTTTGGAGAATTAATCTTCAGATCAATGCTGACAATTCTGAGTTGCCAGGACCTTCTGTTTATTTATTCATTTAAAGATTTTAATTATTAATCACCATAACAAGTGCTTCCTGAGTGTATTATGCTGGCTCTTTGCTAAATGTACGTTACTCATGATCTTATTTAACTTTTTATATAAACCCTATAAAGTAAATCCTATTATTATCCCCATTTTTCAGATGAGGAAACTGAGGTTAAGAAAAGTTAAGAAATGTGTCTGATTGTATCCAGTAAGGGGCAGAAGTGGGATTTGAGCAAATCTCTCTGATTTTTATAATGTTGCCCAATTCGCCGGCAACCTTATATTTTGAATGAATTTCTGACTCTCACAAATATAGATGTGTTTTAAGAGGCAAATATTGTGCAGTTCTAAGGTGGATGAAGTCTTGCTTTAAATTAATCTATTTGTAGTTACAAAATGAATTAATGCTGAACAGTTGACTTGGCTCAAGCACTGTCACTTGGATTACTACATGATTGGTCCCAGTCACCCAGAGAGAATAATCTATTGTGCATTTCTCTCTCTCTGTCTCTCTCTCAAACACACACAGACACACATGCACATACTGTACTATCCTGGTGAGGATTTATTATTCCCACATATGGCCAATAATTTGAGAGGTATGGCCTCTGGGATTCTTCTGTGAAATGATGAGTTTTGTCTGGAAGTTTCTAGAGCCCTTATAAAATTTAAAAGTGGAGCATAGGTACAGTTGTTCATAGAAATTAAAGGAAAATTTTAGTTTAACTATGGCCTCTTTGGAGGCAAAACCTTTTGAATGTGACTGTATATTGTGAACATTCATGTTAGGATTGATAAATGGGTATATACCAAACTATAGGCATGTCTAAAGTAATGGTTGTTATAAAGATATTCTAGGTTGGAGCCATGATAGCAAACCAATAATAAATCAACCGTTTGGAATTCTGGATTTTATTTAACTCCCTTAGAAGTCATATCTCCACGTGGAGAGGCAAGTTTTCTTATGTCCTATGTATGTCTCCATTTTGGAAGCCACTTGCTTCTAGCATATACGTTGTCTGGATGACCAGGAGTTGACATAAGTGCAAGGGAAAAAGGTTGAGTGCTGTAGAAATAAATCTAGTTCTTCCAGGGACTAGCGAGGTTTCGTCACTGGACAGCTTGCAGAACAGCTTGGGGAAGGTAATTCTGAAATGCGTGCAATGTCACCCGAGAAGTGACATTTTGGAATAAAACTTTCCCTGTTAGTCTGTTTCTGTTTTGTAGATAAGTTCATTTGTGTCATAGAAACTAACATAACATTGTAAATCAACTATACTGTAATTTGGAAAAAAAAAACTTTCCCTTAGACTAGTTGAAACCCAGATTTCTGTGAGCCCTTGTATATGTCTTCATCACCTTACCCATCTTCATCTTCACGTCCATTACCATCATCCTTTGTTATCTTCTGGCCCTCTCACTGCCAGTCATGCTGAGAAAAAGGCGATAGAAAAGATACCATCCCCAAAGTGACAGCTTAGAAACACTAATGATTATGTGGTGTCACTTCCCTAAGCCAGTGGCCAAGCGAGGAATAAACTTAAGCCCTGGCACAATACACTTATCCTTCTAGATCAGAGTTTCTGCCCTTATTACATGCTGTATGTATGACTTTGAAAGATAAAATAAATAGGAGGTGTATTATCTTAATTCCCATTTGTTGCTGGGTGCTCTCCTGAGAATTCCCAAAAGAATCCAGAAGAGAGAACTTCTGTTAGTCAATGTTTAGCCTCTGGCCATAACTATCTTCAGATTCAGAGCAGTAAGGATGAGCAAGAAAGTGAAATGTGAGAATCAAAGAGAACTGAGATGTCTGCTCTCGCATTCATATGGATCTGTTCTATATTTATGCTTATTAGGATTCTTTTAAAACAAAAGAAAATAAAATGAAACGAGCTATGAAGAAAAGAAACACTCAAAGCTGTTTCTAATCAGCAGAGAATATTCATATTCTTGATTTGCAGCTTATGGAGGTCTGAATCAGCTAGCGAAGGTCCTCCCGACCGTGACCTCAGGGGCTGTAATGGCCCTTCAGAATTCCCAGGTTCCCACTGAAGTTCATCATCCTGGATTACCATTGGTTGAAGGTCAGATTTAAATGCCAGCTTTGCAATTTTCTTCTTAGGCAATTGCCCTGGGAGATGAATCCCACTGCGGTTAAGAGGAAACTGTCTCAAGATAACTTCCTAAATTCTTTCTGGTAAAATATCCCTCATCTCCAAGCCCAGTCTCTTCTTTTTTGTCTATATAAAAACTATTTGTAATGCAAATGCAGCCCTCTGTCATAAAACACTTCTGAAGCCATGCAAAATTCTTTAAATGCAGTAAAGGTGCCTACTTATCAATGGGTAGCTATAGTTTTTTTAAAAATTCCTTTTACAGGAGTGTAAGCTGTGACATTAGAAGCTGCTAAGGCCAAGTAAGCAGTGGGCTGTAGTTCTTTGCAAATGGCATCATGAAGTGAAGTTGCATCTTTTGAAACCAAAACACATGAATTCTGTGGTGGCCTGGAAGGCGTCCCTGCGTTACTTTGACCTGTTGTCACGTTGATATCGCCGCTTCTGTTGTTGGCTTCGGGTAACCTCATAATCAAGTCCCTGCTGCCTTAAAAATTAATTATGATAAGAATTTCTTTTCAGTTCAGACTGTTCAACAATGCCTCACGTGCAGGCTGCAAATTATGAAGTGTAAATTAGGGCATCACTGAGCAGGAAAGATCCCAAGGAACCAATTTAAGAATTCTCTCTGGATTTGGTGGAGACCTGGAAATCATCCCTTCTGGAGGAATCACTTGAAATTAGAATCTTAGAATCGACTTGCCATTCAGGTTCACTGTGTATTGGGCTGAACTTTCTTGGGGGAGAAAAATGTGCTAAATGTATGAGAACAAATTTTTTAATTTTGCCTCTCATACTACAATTCCTTATTTAAAAAAATTTGCGCACAACCGCCATGCACAATTCTCAGCAAGCCACTTACATATTAACTCATTTAATACTTATAGCAACTCTATGAGGTCGGTGGTATTGGTGCCCCATTTTACAGATGATGCTACTGAGGCTCAGAAAGTAAGAAATGGGGAGGTCACAGGCCTAGTGTCAGCCAGTCTTGCTCCATAGTCCCTGCTTCCAATCTCAAAATGATGCTGCCTCAACAATTTGGCTGAGTTCCTGAACTCTCCTTTATTAAATGTACAAAATAGGCAGTAAATAGTTTCTAAGGTGTGGTGAATAAGATTACTTTAAAAATTAATTTTCCACACATCAGACTTCAGGAACACCAGTCATCTGTTTCCCATGACTTTCTGAGGTCTGAAGGAAAGACTCAGCTTGCCCTTGGTGGGTTTTCCTTCCTAATGGCCCTTGGGCTTTAACCCCTTCCCTCTGCTTCACCATTATCACCATTTTGTTTGTTTTCCATCTTCCAAAATTTGTCAACATCCTTTTCTGCTGTCATTGCATTTCCTCTTCCCTTTGTTCATGTGTGTATGAATTTAAAAATTTTCTTTACTATCATTTTATTATCAGACTTCTGGTAGGGTTGTATGAAGTATTTACAGAAGAAGAGGCGGGGAGAGGGTTGTAAAGAAGATATTAGTTATTTCTTCACATCCTTAAAACCCTTTCTTCCAGATCACCCTTTATTTGCAGAAGTTAAAGTTTAGTCCCAAATAGCTCTGAATATGAAACCCATAATGTAAAAGTTTTCACAGCTGTGGTCAATATGGCCGCATTATTCTTTCAGACTGCTTGGCGATGTCCAGTGTTAAGAAGGCAGTGTTCTGAAAAACTGCTCACTCCAAAGGCTTTAAAAATGGAGTTAATGAAGTTCAGTGAAATAAACTGAAAGCTAAAAATCAGCAGTGAGCAAGGGAACAATACCACTACAAAACACTCGTGTTTTCTAAAATGTATGCAAAGCTTCATATGTTAATACTGCAAATTCCAAGATGGCCAATTTATTTTTAAAATAAGGAACATCTGTTTATCATCAACCATAACAATAAGATGTTTAATTTTGAGAGAATGTTTTTGGCAGTTGCTAATAAGCCATACTTTAAGATTTAAAATAGTTTTAATATATTCTAATGAGCTACTTATAAGGCATGAGGAAGAACATTTAGATGTTTCTTGACTTTCACTTATATTCAGTGACTATTAAACCTATACTTTACATTAACTTTAGTCATTCTTTTCCCATATTATAGTTAGTGGAAAAAAGGTACTGAGTTCTGTTACTTTATCTTACTGTGTTGTATTACTCAAGGAAAAATTAAGGCAGGATTATCAGTGTCCCACAAATATTTTCTTAAAAAAGCATTTTTACTTGTAAAAGTATACAAGAATTAAAATGAAGTGTATGAAAAAGAAACGCTACAGTAAATCAGCTAAGAACTGTCATTCAATTATATTTTGAATTGTTGACTGGTCCAATATTTCCTACTTTTTTTGTTTGCAATTGGTAATAGTCTACAGTTAATGGAAAAAAGTTAAAAATTTTTAGAAACATTAAAAGTGGCAATTTAACTAGCAGCTCTTTCTGAAAAAGTGAAAAAGCAAAAATGTAAATGGAATGTTTCTTATAAATTTCAGTGTAAAAATATCTTAATAAATCTTTAATGGCAAGTTGCATTTTCATTTCTTAGATTTGAGGCTTTCAGTTAAAGTCTTTTTCTCTAGCACCTTATTTTCCCTGTTGATTTATATTTTTTACACAATTTTGTTCATTTGTGTTCAATTTGTTTAACACAATTGTTAAGCATATTGTGTTCAATTTGTTTAATTGCTGTTGTCTCCGATTTAGGCCTGAATTTTTTTAAATGTACATGACCAAAAATTTTCAATGTAAGAATGTCCAAAATAAGTGTTTAATTTGAGGATTTTGCACAAATTTTACCATGTTACTACCCTTAAAAGAAACAACGAATGGACAAAATTAACATAATCTGCTTAAAATGAGCTAAATTGACCTATTTTTAAGTTAATTCTATAGGGAAGTGAGTATGTTTGCTATAGGCAGGATCAGCTATCAACATCCTCCTCCCTCCAACTACAGACTTGCGTTTTTTGTTTGTTTTCTTTTTAACAATCAAGGTTAAGAGGAATTTAAAAGGAGAGAATAATAATACAGAAGAGTGCCATTTTTATGAGTTAAATTTTTGCTGACTTTATCTCCTAAAATTATATCTAACCTCATCAGTTATGACTGAAATGAAAGAACAGATGCATGCATAACTAAATCACTTGGCTATACACCTGAAACCAACACAACAACATTGTTAATCAGCTATACCCCAATATCTGGAGAAGGGAATGGCAACCCAGTCCAGTATTCTTGCCTGGAAAATGCTATAGACAGAGAAGCCTGGCAGGATACAGTCCATGGAGTTTCAAAGAGTTGGACGTGACTGAACGACTAATGACCCCAATAGAAAATAAAATGTTTTAAAAATAAAAAAACAAAAAATACTGGAAATTTATTTACTCAAGAATTTTATGTTATTCTCAAAGTAATGGTTACTGGCACAATAGAGTTTTCACTTTAATCTGTGTTATTGACATTTTGTCCATCATTTTCTTAACTTGAAACAATCAACAGAACAGTAAAACAAGGTATAATGTGTTAAGAAAAATATATTATGTAAAAACTATATCATTTTGATGATATGGCATAACATAGATAGGAAAGATGTCTGAGATGTTATATCAAAATTTAGTGCTTGCACATTGATCCTTATTTTTAGATTTTTTTGAGAATATTCACTTGCTACATTATTTTGCTTTTAATAATGAAGATAATCATCTAAGGAAATAAACACTTGACTCATTAACTCTTTATTTTTCTTTCCACACTAGCCGTTGCACTTTTAAGTAATGGCTTCAGAAAATAAATTTTATATAATTTAGGGGACTATGTGAACTGAATTACAGTCTCTGGAGTGATCAAGGAAGATGTTTATTGTTTTTTATTGTTTTAAGTTTCTTTAAAAAAAAAAAGTCAAGCAATCCATATTATTTTGCTTGCCTAAGACAACTACTGAAAACATTTGTACTTCTTACATATCCTGAAGGCTGATCTTGTCTAACTCATATTAACCTACTCTGTAAGGATCACAAATCTTCAGACAATCTCCTATATCTTAGTAATTTATTTTCTGTCAAACATATAAAACAAATCTTGGTAAAACATTCCATTAGAAAGGGAGAGAGTTTGGAGGAGACTTTTCCGTGGTGGTATGCACTGCGTTTTCAGGAGTGTCTGATGAAACACAGATGTTTCCAAGTGCCCGCAAGGATGGTTAGTCAAGACCAGATTGATCCCTGGTTAATCTCCGAAACCTCGTGCTTCCATTCTTTCTATCAAAATATATTGCTTTCTTTTGCTGAATGAACTCCACTGAGTTGGCCACAAAAGAGTTGAATCAAAAACGCTCAAAGTGGAAATTGAACATGTTAGGATTTCTGCAATGGTTTATTATGCATTTCTTTCCAAAATGTTCCAAATGTAATTTGGTTTGGGAGTAAATGTCTCTTTTACTTTAAGCAGTGCCAGTATTTACACATGGACCATCAGTTCAGTTCTCATGGATATTTTGCAGTATTCTGACAAATAATGGATTTACCGGAGAAAGTAATTGGTTGCATGGGTAGCTTAGCTCCTTCCACACTCCAATATTGGAGAACCACGGAGAATGTAGTATTTTATCTAGTTTTTAATCTTTGACTTAAAAAAACTAATGAAAGCAGACACACTGCCATAGAAAAAATTTTAAATCAAAGAAGCGGCTTGAAGATAGTTAATACAAATACCAAGGTAATGACGAAGGACTGTCACACCATCATTGACACTTAGGTAAATCTCTTTTCAGAAATATAAAGAAAAACATGAGTGGATGCTTTTTCCATCATTTTCATTGTGTTGTCAATTTCCTTTGTACAACTAGAACCCTACTTTTACCAGAAGCTAAAATAAAATAGGGATTAATTTAGTCATTAATGTACTTTGCGGTAAACTAATTGTATTTCAGAATATTTAGACCTTATTTCAATGTCTTAATATCTTTTGGGCCCAGATCACTTTCCTTAATATGAAACAAAAACCTGTTATTATCTCATTACTTGACCTGACAAGTATTTTAAAACTCCATGTGATTTTGAACCCAGGCTTAATACTTTGACAAATATAATTTAAAATATTAAGATTAACTATTAAATGTATAGAACAATTCACAATCTTCTAAATAGAAAATAAAATACCTCCATGTTCATTATCTGTTGAAAATTATTGAATTTCCAAACATGTTTCCAAAATATTTGCCTTTCAGTTTTGCATATTTGTATTTCTAATTTCTTTCATGCTGAGGCATCTGTTCATGATTTCTAGCTTATTTTCAAAATCTTTTTGTGTTACTGTTCAGATTTGATATTTAAATTCTTTATGTGCTGAATGACTTCTAGGGACCCAGTCAGTAAGACTTTTCAGATTCATAAATTTTTAAAAACATCATCGTGGGTTTTTTCACTTGGGAAAATATTCCACTTTTTACGTATACTTGTTGAACAGAATCTGTGTCATAACTTTTGTTTTGATGTTTGGACATTCAGATGTTTTTGTGACGGAGATCACATTTCTGAAAAATTATTTTTTCAAATACAGCCTTAATTCCAGAATATAGAAGTGAAACCTTAAACATGCAAAAGGGAGTTTCCGTTTGCTTTGAGGGAGGGGTGGCCATATTTTGAGAGGAACTTCTCCTTTGGGAGAGAAAGGAAGCCGGGTTCCCCAGGATGGAACTTGCCTGGCTCTCTTTTCAGCAATGGAATTGTTACTCATTAAGGTAAAAGCCAGGCTGTGGTTTGGGTTATATGTGTTTTCTGTTAATTCACTTAAAAAATGCTTTCCTTCCCTACATATTCCTTGTAAACTATAAGTCTACAGGATAATATATATACCCATCTTTATATATGGCCTTAGAAAATGACATAGATAAATATCACTTTGTGCTAAAAATAAGCCCATAGTAATAAAGAGGTCAGTCCGGAGTCACAGGGTACATAAAACAGACTGGATTTTGAGTCATGACATCTACACAGACTGCAATACTGCTGAATTTTCATATTAAGAGATTTTGGCTGAAGGAATTCAGACACATACACAGTATGGCCCCAGAAATCTTGCCAAGAAAAGTTGAGTTTAAAATGTAGGGGAACTGATCCAAGAATAGGCCTCAAACATGTTGCATTCATTACACGCAGCTGCGTACATGAGAAGTGACTTTTTATCCCCACCTACCAAAACCCTATCCAGAGCTGTCATTTTTTTTTTTTTTTTGCCAACTTGCTGACCTTTCTCTTCCCACAAAAGGGAAATGTGATTGACAGATGATTATTCAAAACATTTTGGCAATAAAAAAAAAAGCATGCTAATGTATTTGCTCTAAATACAACACATTTTTTTAAATTTTTTTCTTATTTTTTTTTAATACAACACATTTTTAAAGAGACATTTCTTATAAGCTCAGTTTTTGTGAGTAAATATTAACTAACCAACGTTATGGAGAAACCCAGCCTGGAGTCAGAATGCTGGTGGAGGCTACGTTGGGTGCTTTTGGAATATAAGGATTTAGAAGTACTCGGGTTACCTGGGCGGTAAAGAAGTATGATCAGGAAACTTGGCAAAGAAAGAGAGAAACACAGAAACCCATGTCCATAGGCCTGGAAAAAACAAATGTCAATCGTGACACATGAGCAACGGTTGAGCCAGGCTTTAGGGGGGTGGAGGGAGCATTGAGAAATACCCATCGCTACCGAGGTACAGTTCTCTGCTTCTGCTTCTCACACCACTGCTGGTCGATGTTCTCCCATTTTATCTGCAGACCTAGCTTCTCCAAAGCAGGATCTGGTCAATGGAGTCTAGTCTCCATCTAGAACAGAGTGCAGCCCATGTTGGTCTTAGCAATCCTGACCGACGTTTACTGGATGCTGGCCCTGCCAATAGTTGGTTTTCTTTGGGTCAACTTTTAATTCCATCAATCACTTGGAGACAGGGTTCCAGGAATGATGCCATGAAGCCAAAAACAGGGATCTTTGGGAAGCTTTGTGTGACTTGTGCAGCCCATATATTTTGTCATAACTGTGTACATTAAAATAACAAAGATTTTTTAAAAATATATGATGCCTTTAAAAAATATTTCACTCTGCTAAATTTTCCAAGCAGAATATTTCAATTTCTCCAAGAGGAAGTACATAATACTAAAGAAAATAATAAGGGGAATGATTTGTATCATTAGTTTTCCTGTCTCTGATGGAAACTAATTCTTGTTAAGGGCATTGGACTGATATAAGTGCTTCCCTGTTCCAGTAAGCACAGTGGTTAAATACTGTTTAGTCTGGGTGCAAATATGTCTGGCACACAGGGAGTAAAGGCTAATATTTCCCAGTGCTAGGAAATATAGTCTATCTTTTGACCCAATAGATCCTGAGACAACTTCTTCCAAAGACTCTAACCAACTCCATCCTTTTTTTTGGGGGGGGGGAGTGAAATATATTTGGCATTTTGTGACTATTGATATTCCAGAAACAGGAGGCTAATCTTTGTATCTTCCAGACTCAAAGAGTTTTTGCCAATTAACATACAACCAAATGCATGTCAGAAACAATGACACTGCCTCTGTTTCTAAATTCTACTCCAATTCCATAATACTATAGGACTGTTAAGCATTGCTTGGCACTGTTGGACGTTAATAACCTACTCTAATTTTTATTTGTGTCCATGAAAATTGTTTAATTTTAGCTTTTAAATCAGTGATTGAGTGCTATGTTTGATTATGAAATTTATTTCCATCTACGTATATAAATTGCATAAGCAATTTCTTCATGTGATATAAATGAGTATGATAAAAATAGAAATGCTTAAATACTTGTTTTCACTTATATCACACCTACATTTTAAATTCTTTAGATCCAGTATTAGTTTTTTAAATAATTTATTGCCTACAATGATTAATTGAATTAATGTTTCTCTTAGTGCCAAGGAGTAGAACTGTTTTGCCTTACCAATACGGATCAAATTCAAATGATTGGCCTTGACATTTGGCAAATTTTTAAACCTTTATTACTGTAGGATCAAATAATTATCTAACAGCTACAGTTGGTAATTAATCCATAGTTCAAAATCTGCCACAAATTCAATTCAGGCCAACTTTATTCAGTGTCTACACACAGCTAATACTGTTAGGGATTGAATGTTGAATGAAATATGAACCCTGCTTTTGAATTTCTAGTATATTTAAGCCCTATGATACATATGTTTCATAGATTATCTCATTTAACTTTAACAAAAATCCAGTGACATAGGTATTATTCCTAATTTGCATACATACACAAGGCTTAAAAATGTCAAGCGATTTACTCAAGATCACACATCTAGTAAGTGGACGAGGCAGGATATTTTTTTTTTTCCTCAATGTGTGGCTTGCAAGATCTTAGCTCCCCAACCAGGGATCAAACCCCTGCCCTGGGCACTGGGAGCACAGACTCTCAACCACTGGACCACCGGGGAAGTCCCCAGAGATAGAATTTGAACTCAGGTATGAATGTACTTGAGGACTTTATGACTGTTCATATTCCACAAATGGGAGGATAATCTTTGCATCTTTCAGACTCACAAGAATTTTTACAAATTAACATGCAGCCAGTGCCTATCAGAAATAATGATGCTGCCTCTGTTTCCATATTCTTCTCCAATTCTGTAGCTTTAAGGCAATACGTATGTAATAAGGCAATAGAATGTAATAAGTGTTGTGATTGTTATGTTTTCTTAACTTGGTGACTATGCAATAATCAACTGACATCTAGCCACCAGGAGACAGGAAAGCTTTCGAGCCAGGCAGAGGAGACATCTAAGATGAGACTGAAAGAAAAATAGGGAAGCTATTAGCTATTAGCTAATTCTATTAGCTATTAGCTGAGGGAAGATGGATGCTAGTCCAAAGATTAGGAATATCCAATTGTCACTGTGGTTGAAAGTGCAAGGAGATGTGAGGTCTCAGAATATCTCATCAGCTCTACTTAGGAATTGGGATGTTATCATCATGGCAGTGGGGAGTCATTCAGAATTTTTCAGTCAGGAAACTGGTATGATGATTTGCACCTTTTGGAAAGATTTTTCTGAATGGAGTGTGAAGAATGTGAGAGGAAGGTAAGGATAGAGGCAGGTATGATGTTACATCCAAGTGAAAAATGGTGGTTGCATCAACAGAGGTAGACATGGTAGTAATGAAAACTGTGAAAGTGGTGGAGGGCCTACGGGTAGATTCAGTGTAGGGAATGGGGAAGGCGGTGCTGGTGAAAGAAACCGCTTCCAAGTTTCTTGAGCGTTTGGATGGACACAGATTTTTTTGTTCACTGACTCCAGGAATCCAGAAAGAGATAGAAGTTTGTGGCAGATGATTATTTTATTTCATTTCATTTTTTTAAAGAAGAACTACTCAAAGTCAGGGTTTTGGTTCAACTGTGATGAGGTCTTTATTTTTATATTATTTTATTGTTTAGGCCACATTGGGCAGCTTACAGGATCTTAGTTCCCTGACCAGAACTTGAACCTGGGCCCTCAGCAGTAAAAGTGTGGGGTCCTAACCACTGGACCACCAGGAAATTCCTAAAAGATGATTATATTAGCTTTGATCATGTTGCATTTTAGATGCCTGTAGACATCCTATTGAAGCCATTAAGTGATTGGCTATGAGCCTGGTGAAAGTGAAAGTGAAGTCGCTCAGTCGTGTCTGACTCTTTGCGACCCCATGGACTGTAGCCTACCATAGACTGTAGCCTACCATAGACTGTAGCCTACAGGCTTCTCCATCCATGGGATTTTCCAGGCAAGAGTACCGGAGTGGGTTGCCATTTTCTTCTCCAGGGGATATTCCTAACCCAGGGATCGAACCTGAGTCTCCCGCATCGCGGGCAGACGCTTTACCCTCTGAGCCACCAGGGAAGCCTGGTGAGGCAATTGAACTTAAAGGAACAGCATCCAATATTCTTGCTTGGAAAATCCCACAAATGGAGGAGCCTGGTGGGCTACAGTCCATGGGGTCCCCAAGAGTCGGACATGACTGAGCAACTGACACTTTCATACTTGGTCAGTTAGGCCTTGTGAGGTGGCAGTGGTTATGGGAATCAGAGAGAAATAAAAGGAGGGGGTACGGAGAGAGAGAAAGGAAGGATGGAGTGGGGGGCGGGACCTAAGAAGGACATCTAGGCAGAGGGAGTGATGTGACAAAGTGGCAGGAAAGGGGGAGAGGTGTATTTGAGAAAAATCCTATGTCAAGTGCGAGATAAGACTAAGATGGTTCTCCTGGATAATAGTTGGTGATGGGGGTTATTCTGTAGTCAACAGGGAACCAGTGAAGCTTTGAGCATGGGAGGAGCATTTGCAAATAAGTCATTGGAAGGTCTGACCTGAATGTGGATTGGAGTAGGGATGCAAGGACCGTGGCACAGGCTATTGATGCATCTATGGTAGATGTGATGAGATTCCGAAGTTGGAAATTTAAATAAAATGAAATTAAAAAAAAAATAAAATAAAAAAATAAAATGAAATTTAAAGAAAAAGCATGGATGCAGGAGGTACTTCTGAAAACAGAGGTCTTCCCACTATTTCTGACCCAGGGACAGGAATGACTATTCTAATGGTAACAACTTGGAGTAAAAAAAAAAAAGAGAAATCAGAAGAGGGATCTGGTTTATGGAAATGTGTATGTTGTACGTTATTTAGAATTTAATGATCATACTTCTTAGAATTAAAACTAGAAGAATAGTGTATCAGTATATTTTATTTTTAAACTGGCCTTTTCTCCCTGTTTTCTTGGAGCTTGTAAGACTCTATTCCAGAGATTAGACCAGATGATGTTTTTCTTTTCCTGTGCACTATAAGAAAAAATAAAAAGGACTTAGAAATCCATTTGGAAAGAAAGTCAAATGAGAGAACTCAGTAATCCTTACCAAGAGTGACAGTCCTTCGTCCGAGCTGGGCTGGACCACTGTGGGGCGGGGGAAGAAGGGGGTGGCGAGAGCAGCCACAGGAGCTGAATCAAAGGTCTGAGCACATCAGTTCAGCAGGAATCAGTACAACAACGGATAGAGAAAAGATGGGGGGCATTTCCATGGGAAGCGCTAGGACACGAGCTGTTCTTTCCTTGGGATCTCTGAAGTCTATAAAAATATAATTCTGGATGTATACCAAGGAGCATCTGATGCAAAGTCAAACACATCAAGGCTAAATGCCATTTTCACTGAAGTAGCTGTCTGTGCTGGGGGGCAAGAGGAGGTCTTTTTTGTGGTTTTTGCCGGTGGCCCTCATCAGTTCCATGGTTTTATGGAAGTTCTGGTGTTGTTCAGGAGAGTCCTTGCAAGACTGAAAGCTATTTCTCTTCAGCTGTATTGCTTCAGACAGTCGACAAATACAGTGTTTATGACATGACTTCTTCCATCCTCTGTCTTTACACTGCAGGTGAAATTTTTTTTTTCTTTTAGTGACCTGACTTATGGGTTGGTTATTATGACTGTTTCTCTTTTTTTCCAGAAGTCTTCTTTCAAAGAACAGAAAGGTTTTAATTCCCCCTGAAAAGAAAGACAGGGGACCCCAGCCTGTGGACCCGTGTTAGATGCTTTTGAAGATGGGGGCAATTGGAAGCTGCTAACAATATGGAGATCAGACATTCTGTCTCCAGCCTAGGAACAGGACCGACATCAAGTGAACAGGCAACTGCTTGCCTGCCTGTCTTTCTCTCGCCAGATAAAGGCCCAGAAGGGGCAGCTGCCAGCCGAGAGGAATGTGAGAAAATAGGAAATTGATTTGAAATAGGATAGGGAAAAAGGCAGAAGAGAATATTTAAGAATTTTCAAATCTTCCCTTTCTAGGCATGAGTAGATACTGTCTCTGCAGAGAAAGGTCATCTTTACATACTCTCTCAGGAGAGCTGAAAGGCACCAAAGTCACTGTTGAACAGGTATTAGAAAGCCCTGAAGTTGGTTTATTTCTTCATAATTGGAGGGAAATTGGATATGGATATATATTTAAATTGGATATGGATATATATTTAACTCTTTGACAAATCTCAATCCTTTTGAAATAGAAAAAAAAAAGGAAATAGAAAATTATAAACGTTCTAATTCTAGGCTCAGGAAAAGTAGATTGTTTTTTTCCTGCTAGTTACAATGATAATTAATTAAATTTCACATTCATCAGAGGGGGCGGGGCAGTGGTGTTTGACTGTGAAGGTTGAGGGCATTCTAATTTTCTATTGACAGCGCTTCTTTCACTTTGATAGATGCCTTTAGGCAGATTATAACGCCTCTCTCTACTTTTTTGCTTAACGAAATATGAGGAGGTGGTCATGTTAGCGATATTTAGAATTGCTAGTAAATAGAGGAGATGTTTGTCTTTGGGGTCATACTCACTGGCTTCACTGTAGGAAGGCAAGAGGGTTGCACAAGGAGCTGTAAGTTTCTTTTGGGTCCTAACGTTTGGTGATGCTCTGTGATCTCTTCAATGCAGGAAACCAGTGATGTGCTTTCAGGCAGTGGCCCCCAACCTTTTTGGCACCAGGGACCATTTTCGTGAAGGATAATTTTTTCACTGACTGGGGTGGAGCATGGTTTCGGGATGATTCAGACACGTTACTTTTATTGTGTTCTCTTATTGTTGATGATCAGTTGTTCAGTGGTATCTGTCTCTGTGACCCCATGGACTGCGGCACACCAGGCTTCCCTGTCCTTCACCATCTCCCAGAGTTTGCTCAAACTCGTGTCCATTGTAGGCGATGCCATCCAACCATCTCATCCTCACTTGCCCCCTTCTCCTCCTGCCCTCAATCTTTCCCAGCATCAGGGTCGTTAATTGTGTACTTTATTGCAGGTATTATTTTTATTATAGCAGCTCCACCTCAGATCATCAAGCATTAGATCCCGGAGGTAGGGGACCCCTGCTCTAGCCTATACTTTCCCAGAGCCCACCTTACTTGAAGTTGTTGATAGGATACAGAGGTAATGAAAGACAAGAGACCTTGCAACAGATGTAAATCTTAGCTGAGAAGAATAAATAGATGTGATTGCCACCAACGATATAA